>NW_027511549.1:300000-567853 GCF_048772815.1 Callospermophilus lateralis | reverse complement strand
ATCCCATCATTTTCCCTAAGGTAACTTCATCCAGTCCATTTCCGGGAGCTGTTAACATTTTTACTGATGGTTCCAAGTCTGGAATGGGAGCCTATGTAATTAATGACTCTCCCCCTATCCAGCATCAATTTGCTCCTGGAAATCCACAATGGGTAGAACTACAAATTGTTATTGAAGTTTTTAAACAGTGTTCTTTTCCTTTTAATCTTACTTCGGACTCCAGCTATGTGGTACAAGCACTAAAAGTCCTGGAGCCCGTGGGAGCTATTAGTGATGCCCACAATGTGTCTGCTTACTTTACTCAGATTCAACAGCTTATCTCTAACCGCACTGCTTCTTTTTATCCAATGCACATCCGGGCTCACACCCCTCTTCCTGGTCCGTTATCCCAGCGTAATGCCTGTGCGGACTTAGCCACTAGAGGTCAATTGATATGCTTGGCTTCCTCCTTAGAGGGGGCTAAGTTGTTTCACCAAAACTTCCATGTTAATGCATTAACGCTGAGCAGGCGTTTTTTCATTTCAAGAGCGGATTCTCGGCAGATAGTATTGCAATGTCCCCATTGTGTCACATTTCTTCATTCCCCTAATTAAGGAGTAAACCCACGGGGATTGAAGCCATTGGTTGTTTGGCAAATGGATGTGACACATGTACCTGACTTTGGTAACCTTAAGTATGTGCATGTTTCCGTTGATACGTGCTCTGGAATTATCCATGCTTCTGCTTTTTCCGGAGAAAAGGCACGTAATGTCATTACTCACTGTTTAGAGGCATGGGCAGCATGGGGTGCACCTGCATCCCTTAAGACTGATAATGGACCTGCTTATACTGGCAGACATTTTACAGCTTTTTGTTCTACTATGGGAGTGCAACTTACTCATGGTTTGCCTTACAATCCTCAAGGACAAGGCATTTTTGAGCATGCTCATCGCACCTTAAAGGAAACTTTACAAAAACAAAAGGGGGGAATAGGAGCTGAACACACTCCTAAAGAACGCCTGTCCTTAGCTCTCTTTACCATTAATTTTTTGAATTTGGATATTCCTGGTCGCTCTGCGGCTGATAGACATGTGTCCCCTCAGCCCTCTGTGATTGGCTATGTTAAGTGGAGGGATGTTCTTACGGGCCAATGGAACGGCCCTGACCCCGTGCTGACATGGGCACGAGGATCTGTATGTGTTTTTCCCCAGGATCGTACGGAACCGTTGTGGGTCCCTGAACGCTTGACAAGAAGAGTCTCGACATCAACTGACCAGCAACAAGAGATACCACAACAATCCTGTGATGAGGATCTTCATTCTGCTAAGTGCTCTGGCTCTGGTGCTGGTGCCGATGGCACAGGCGACACCAATTCGGTGGTGGGCAGTGGCACGGGCATGGCCAATGCCGATGCCGGTTCATGGTAATTCTAGTGTCCTCCCCACTCTTTTTTCTACCTCATGTTGAAGCCAGATTTAAAGTTAGGTAGTCAGTGTAGTTAGGTAAATCGGGTCTAATATCGAGTGAAATCTAAATTGGAGGCCACGCTGGGAATGACTCAGGGAAAACGCAGGACAACTCATGGAATGTTAATGAAGTCCTGAAAAGGCCCTAGGCCAAAGTCCACCTCAAAGAAATGTTAATGGAGCCCGGAAAACAGCCCCAACAGACTTGGAGATAGCCCATCCCAAAAGGTGATAATTAAGCCCACCTGTAGGCCTCCAACCTACATTCCATCACTGAAAGAACTATAAAAAGGGGAAAGAACAGCCCTTCCACGGATTCCACCTCTTGGGTCCCCTTCTTCCTCCGGGAGAAGTCTTTTCTGCTGTCCTTTAATAAATTTCTAATTTCTACTCTGACCTTGCCTCGGTGTGTGCTTTCTGGTGTTATTCTTCAACATTGGGGAAGCAAGAACTCGTCACCGGTCAACAGCGGTTTCATATTGGAGGTCCCATACCGAGATTCTACACCGAGGTAAGTGCACGCACCCCATGTCTGTTTGAGGTGCATCTTTCTCTCTCTTTCTCTCTGGAGGGTAAGGTGGGCATCCGTCGGCTACTTAAACGCAACTAGTGCAGCCGCCACTCTTCAAGACTCGGGTGAAAGGTTTCTCGGCCTAGGCAGCTCTCAATCACCTGTTCAATACAGAGCAGGCATGTTGGGTTCTGCCAAAGTCACTTCCAACTTTTCTGTCTGGGCCCGGAGAGCAATTGGCGTGAGTACACAGTGTCCCGAATCCCGATCTGCCTCGGATGCGTGGAGGTGGGGGAAGGAGTTTGGAACAACTGCGGAATTCCGGTCTGGGCTACTCTCAGACGATTCTTAAGGTTCCTTTCTCTTGAGCCTCCTCCCGACAGCCCCCAGGGGTATCTAGGGTGATCGGTAGATGAATGGCACTGAGGGAAAGCCCCAATCACATTTGCCTCCGTATGGGCTACGCAACACTCAAAACCCCGCATCCAATCCCTCCTGGATGCTTCCCTTCCTTCACAGGTCAGAAATGTTAGCAATTCGGGTTGAGACTGAGAAAGGCATGAGATAATTAGTAAAATCTGCCCAGGTTCCCTAAGGTGCACAGGTAACTTTCAATAGTCTGTTTTACCGCCCAATGTTTAAAATGGGCTGTGCTCTCTTTAAGCTGCTAGAGAGGCATTTTTAGAATCAACTCCTCAGGTAATCTGCTAGTCTACAGAGCAAAGGCAACAAAAGAGAGCATGTTTCTCTTTTGCAATGGGTTTTTAGTGGCCAGGAGGATACAGTAATGCCCTTAAGTCTGAATCCTCCCAGGGTCTCTGGCACAGGGCAAACTGAGACCCTAGCACTTTGCTAAAGGGGACCAGAAACCCCTTGGCAAAGCAAGGTGAGAGACGGGTTTTCTGGACCGTTTAGGAAGCTCAAACCTAGGGAGACGTCCCTAATGAGAACAGTTTTCTCTGGCGCAGCAGCGTGGGCGCCTGAGTCCTGTTTTCTTCTCACTCAGACGGGAGCTTCTCTCTCTCCAATACGCCAGGTGCACCACTAGCCTGCGTATTGAAAAATTGGGACAGTTTGATAAAATTTACAAAAAGGAAATAGTGTGAGGTGCTGTATGTTCAGATTTTCATTGCTCTAAGGGAAAATCCTAAATTATGCCAACAGTGTAAAGTAGACTTAGCTATGATATCTGCTATGAAGAGAGAAAATCTTGGACTCACTGAGAAAAATCAAGAGAGAAATTTCAGCCGATCAAAGTACATACCCTCTTCCGCCTTCAAGACCTAAGGCAGATAAAAACTGACTCTACTGGAAAAGTTAGGAGATATGCCAGATTGCCTGGGATTGGGTCTATCCAAAGGTGCTAATCCTATAAGTAAAGGGGAAACTGAGGATTTCTCAGCAGCTGCCAGAGCCATCTTCGCTCTGGGGAATTTCCTCATTCTTTCCCTGCACTGCAAGGATTACTCCACCTGAATGCAGTAAAGTCAGTCACACTGAGGCCCTTAATTTTACACCTATAGTTGCCCCTATGTGAAAACATCTGGTCCACTCATGGGGAAATCTATGGTGCCACTGATAGGAGTCATAATTAAATGGAAGTTCAAAACCTGGAGAGATATTTTCTTATCTAGTTGTCTGATTGTTTCTTGGGGATAATCTAGGCTAAATGTGTGTCTAAAAGATGATGTTTCATTGTAACATCTGGTATCTAAATGAGTTTGAAGCATTGCACAATCTTGCACTTAAAAGTTAGGGTTAGGTAATTGTTTAGTTTGTGATTTCAGATAATTCATGCCAGAGAAATTAGATACTTAGGATAGAAAATTAAAAGAACTCTACTTCCAAGTTGGCAAGTAACTCCCAATCATTCAGTTTTATTTTTTCATCAATTTTGAACTGGGTAGCCTGAAAAGATTTCACTAGGTGTACCAGTGCATTAATTTGGGCAAGGATAGTAAATTATGATTTGGTATCTGTTCCCCTTAGTGTGTAAGATTCAGGAAAAGAAAATGTTGGATTGGGACGTTGGTCTGGCTTATTGAAATAACATTGAATAGCAACAGTCTTGGAAATTTTTAAAGCTTAATTTTGGATATACATGGTAGTGTGTAGTTCTCTTTTAAAATTTTTTCGGGTGATTTAATGTAACTTAATACTACTTTAGAAACTTCAGAACAAAGAAAGTGGCTTAATGATCCTGAAGGGATCTCTTCTGATGGTAGCTTTATATTATTAAGTAAGATCCTATTTTCAGTTTTGTGTGAGCAAGTTTTTCTAGTGTAGGAAAATGTAAAGGTATGAAATTTTATAAATTGTATCTTAAACTTGTATCATAATTTTCAACATCCAAACCTGAAAATTGTGACTTATGGTTAAAATGCCTTAGGCATGAGGTTTGTGCTCAAAATTCCAGTTTTCCCAGTTTCTTCCAGACCTCAGCCAGGACTTAAATTGATATGCAAATAGAAGAAGCCTGGAGCACTCAGTAGGAGACAGATCTGAGACCCAAGAAAAAAAAAGTGTCTTTTTATGGGAACTCAAACTAGATTAAACCAAAGAGTAATTACAGGCCGGTCAATTTTTTCTAGGACTTTTGCTTTTTTCTTAGATTCTGTATTTTTTTTGAGCTCATGATTTTGATCCTGCAGACAAGTTAATGTTTTTCTGATAAGTTCTATTTTTGATCAACTATGGAGTTTTTAAACATTGCAATGAGATTTCACCTGAGAAAGCAACAAGGCTTTTACTATTGTGTTGTGTTACACTTGTGTTACGTGTTGTATGTCAGAATGTCTGTATGTGTGTATGTTCATATATCATGCAGTGATATAACAATTGGCAGATGAGGAGCGCTCATGAAAAATTTAAAAAATGGATCCAAATATCTTTGACTCACGTGATTCAAATGGTTCAATTTAAATTGGGTAAACAGATAAAAGTAAAGATGTCTTTAAAATTAAGCTTATAAGTTTTTCTAGGTGTTCAAAAATAAAACCTAACAAAATGTTGATGTGTATAAAATAATCTGATTAAATTCAAAATTTACAAGTATTGTTTCAAAATGTGAACAGAAGGAGGTTAACAGATAAAAAAGAAACTAGAAGGTTCTAGGTATGGATTTCATAGAGGGAAAATGGGTTTCTGGATAAGAGTCTATATGATTAAGTAATTAAAAGAGTTTAAGTAAATGATATAAAGAAGGTCTGTGTAAGTTGCTTACAAGTATAAGTTTTTGAGAAAGTAATCTTAAAGAAATTAAACAGCTGGTTAAACAAGTGCTATTGTTTTAGAGAATTGTGCTATGTTATCTCTTTAAAAGCTAAACTTGGTTAATATAAAAACATCAATGTAATTGGTGCTATTAATATGTTCACATCTTCCAGGTATACAAGTCTGTTAGGTAGAAGCCTTAGAAAGAGCATTATATCAAGCTGGTGTTCTAAAGTTATATGGTAATTTTAGGCTTAAAAGAAAGACATGTTGGAGATATAATTAAATCATTTGTGTTCTATAACTGGGCTTGTTATCAATAAGATATGTACAGTTCTATGTTACCTTTTTACACTGAGATACAATTTAAATGTATTTTTAAGTTAATGAGGGCTTAATCTATGTAAAGGTTTTATTGCAAAACACAAAAGTACTTTGCTACTTTTCTACAAAAGGTTAAAAGCTTTCAGTCTTTCTTTAATTCATGTTTTAGATGTGATATTATGTTATGTTTGCTCAAGTTCACAACAATTTATGTAGGCTTTGTAAAATAATGTTTAAAAAGGAAAGATCAGTTTCAGAACTATAGTATTTAAGATCTATGAAGAGCCCCGCCTTACTTGAGATAAGACTCTATGTCTCATCTCACTGCATGTGAAAGTGAGTATGGAAGAAGTAGGCCAGATTTCAGTACATTTAAAGTTGTGCCCAAAAGTTGTTTTTTGTCAAGATTACTAGGATCTCAAAGAGGGGATTATAATGTATAACTCTGCCAAACTTCAAGGTAGCTATTACATGAACTAAATATGTTTTTACCCTAGTTAATTTTGTTTTGTAGTTTGCTTTTAGATGGTCTAAAGATTACCTGTTTTGCAGAGGTACTGCTTTAAGAACTCACAACCTGGGTTAATGTAAGATAAGGAGTTATCACCTACAGGATAGAGAGATAGACATTAAAGCCCAGTGCTCTTAATATAAGGCTGTTAAAACTTATTTGCCAGATGTTTAAGATCAAGTTTTAAAATTAAAGTTAAATTAAAAGAGCCAAGAAAACCAATATTTGGCTCTTGCCCTCTGAGTCAGTCTGAGTCAGGGGATAGGGGACTTTTCCAAAGAGCTTTGCAACTCTAGGCCACATAACCTCCCGATCAGGGAGATTAATGAGACCAGTGGAGGACAAAAAGCCAATCAGTGCATTTGCTGTGAAGAGGAGGGTCATCAGAAAAGGGAGACATCCCTGATGCTTCCGAGGGAAGCCACATGGTCAAGCAAGGCCTGGACCCATCCTAGCGCAAATGGCACTAGCAGATCTGAGAAGCTGCTGTAAAGTTCCCGAGGACTCCCAAGGAAACTCAGCTGACTGTTAACAATAGATAGAAACAAAAGTCAGTTTGACTTGCTTCATCTTAAACACTTAGCAAAGACAGTCAAAGCCAAAACACAGCTATTCCTGGGCATTTTAAATAAAATAATAGTAACTTCCATAAATAAGTAAACTGGAGGCTTCAAAAGAGATTCTCAGACAGGAATGCCTGATAACTATCAAAAGGAACTGCCAGAGTAGTTTTTAGTTTAAGGCTTTTATTTCTAACCTACCCAGGTAGGCATGGTGTTTGCTAGTATGGTTATCCAGCCCTAAGTAACAAAATTAAAGATTTCTCTATTAGACACAGAGGTCATACTAGTAAAAGGATTTTGCAAGTCAGATGACATTAAGTTATTAAACTGTATCTTAAGGAAAAGGACATCTGTAACCCTAAAAGTTAAATGTTGTGTTTACATCCCTGACAATTCTGGCAATGTGACAAATATCCTTAAAGATTTACATGCTCGATAGAAGCCATGTCCTCAGCAACTTTGTCATGGAAACAATATCTTAGCTCCTGGTTCTTGGTACTTCCTGGTGGAAAACATTGTTAATCTTTGTCTTTGCCATCATACTCATTGGCATATTCCTGTGCTATGGGATTTATTGCTGCATCAATCTGGTTCCAGTACTAATGAATTCTTGTTTCTCTTATAGACCACCCATAGACCACCCATCACTCAAATGGCCCTCCAGCCTATTACTTCTCAATCAGACTTCTATCATCTATCACTACATAGACCCGATTTTTAAAGGGGGACTCCAAACTGCTTGCCCCACACCGTCCCTTTTCAGCCTGAAGAAGCCAGAGAGATTTTCTTCGCCCCCCATCCTTACAGCAGTAAGGAGTTCCCAAATTAGAGGGGGGAATGAAGCCAGATTTAAAGTTAGGTAGTCAGTGTAGTTAGGTAAATCGGGTCTAATATCGAGTGAAATCTAAAATGGAGGCCACGCTGGGAATGACTCAGGGAAAACGCAGGACAACTCATGGAATGTTAATGAAGTCCTGAAAAGGCCCTAGGCCAAAGTCCACCTCAAAGAAATGTTAATGGAGCCCGGAAAACAGCCCCAACAGACTTGGAGATAGCCCATCCCAAAAGGTGATAATTAAGCCCACCTGTAGGCCTCCAACCTACATTCCATCACTGAAAGAACTATAAAAAGGGGAAAGAACAGCCCTTCCACAGATTCCACCTCTTGGGTCCCCTTCTTCCTCCGGGAGAAGTCTTTTCTGCTGTCCTTTAATAAATTTCTAATTTCTTCTCTGACCTTGCCTCGGCGTGTGCTTTCTGGTGTTATTCTTCAACATTGGGGAAGCAAGAACTCCTCACCGGTCAACAGCGGTTTCAATGTGAGATGTCTGCTCCCTGTGCCTCTCCTAGAGGGGACATGGAGAGCATTTTTAATCAATCTCAAGTTAATCTCACAGGAGTTTTTTGTTTCAGCCTTAGAAACGCTAATTGCATTAGCCTTAAGACCAAAAATTTGACTAACTGGGAGGACCCATTGTGGTCCAATCAGGTCTCAGGGAGCATTATCAGTGCTGTATTGAGCAAGGTAGTTTTGGGGAAGCAATCAGGCTCAGGGACCCCAGCAAACAGCAGCTCTGCTCTTAACATAACTACCTTGGCTATTATCTCCGAGGTACTAATCCCAGTGCCTCCTTCTTCTAGTAGTATTTATGATGCCACTCATTTCAAGGCCTCTCCTTACTGTTCCCCTAATCTTGGTTTCCCCCCAACATTTACGCCTTGTCAGGATCATTCTTGGGAGAAGCATCAAGTTGCTAAAGGTTTCTCCCTTTCCCCCTCTCTTAAGAGGTATGTTTATAACTTTAACAATAGTGCCAGCTCCTCTACAGGAGTAGGTTGGTCCTGGTTTCAATGGCAGATTTCCAATGAAAAGGGGGCTTCAGCCGATATTTCTGCACTGGCTCAGTTGGTAGGAGCCAAAAGTTGGCTGGCTAATGTTTCTGGTACTGTTAGGGAAAGTGAACGAGGTAATAGATTTACATCTGTTTCAGTCGACTCTCTGTTGTATAATGCCACATTGCCTCCTGCAATGGTCTGTGTCCAATCCCCCTTCTTATTCCTTTTGGCTAAGGCCACCTCTTCGGGGATGCTGGATTGTTCTCATACTACCTGTATCTTATCTGAGTGTTGGAATGGTTCTTGGACTGTAGCAGTGGTTATGAAAATTCCAACTTTTGTCCCAATCCCGGTCACTGCGGATCCTGATAAATTCCATATTGTTGAGCTACTTAGAGTCCGCAGAGATTTTGGAATCACAGCAGCTATAGTGACAGCCGTTGCGGTATCTGCTGCTGCAGCGGTTACAGCCGGAGTGGCTATGGCCAATCAAGTACAAACTGCTGCCACCATTAATCAAGTTGTCCAACAAACTTCCAGTATACTTGAATCCCAAAATACAATTAATCAACATATTTTGTCAGGGATTTTAGCTGCCAATCAAAGAATAGATTTACTCCAAGCTCAGGTAGAAGAATTGGCTGACTTGGTGCTTTTGGGTTGTGTTGACCAACGTGCACATTTATGCATAACCTCTGTCAGATTTAATGATTCCAGGAATGCTTCCCGCATCATTGGCGAATATTTGGCCAGAAATTGGTCCATGGAAGCGGAAGACATGATCCAGTCTCAACTAACCCAGATAGCTGTCTTGAATAACACCAGTGTTGATCCCGTGACTTTGGGTCAATTCACTGATTGGATATCTTCTGCTTTTTCCTTTTTTAAAGAGTGGGTGGGGGTAGGCATTTTTGGTGCAATGTGTTGCTTCAGTATGTTTCTCTGTTTGTGGTTTCTCTGTCGCCTCAAGGCCCGCAATGCTCACGATAAGGCTATGATCATCCAAGCTCTTGCAGCTTTAGAAAATGGCAATTCACCTCAAGTCTGGCTTGCACATCTTAAACAGTAAATCTTTGACATGGTCGTTGCACCCCAAGTTATTATAACATTGCACTGGGATCAGCAAGTCTTTCCTCGTTATTCTCTTAGTGTTGGAAAGCCCTTGCACTCTGCCGGTCTTGGTGCCATTGCACGCAGGTGGGTTTCCACACTAATTCTTCTCTATTGCCTTAAAGTCCGTGCCTTTCTTTCAGGGTGTTGTCAACTCGTTTGTCGTTGTGTACAGCCACAGTTCAGCCTCAGCTGTCCCCCTTCGTCCACCTTCGTCACGATACAGGATGCGAGGCAAGGCACTGCACTTGAGTGATCCTTGAAGTGGACCTCAAGGAGAGCATGTCCTATTGCATGCGGGTTTGATGTCCACGCCCCGCCCCACGAAAAAAGGCGTCTGCTGATATAGCTTCGAATCTGGGGAAGGGCCCTCCTTAGGTCTGAGCCATACTATGCATCCACTTCTGCACAGTGGGATAGGACCTCTACTCTCGCCTGCATTGTTTTCAGAAAACAGAAGGGGGGAACTGTGGTGAGCCGCTTCTGCAGATTATGGTCGCCATTGCAGGATGGTGCTGGCTCCACTGTGGTCTGTGACAAACAACTCCTTGTTTGGGAGAGTTGTTGCATGGTTTTTCAGCACCCTATGAGAAAGTTTCACGTGGCAGCTTTGCATTGGGGCTTGGGATGCTTTATTAAGGCTGGGAGGGGCATCCGACAAGGAATTAGAAGAAATATCAAGGGCCTGAATAAACTGCTGAAAGAAGATTCCTGAGTTGCGTCTTCCTTGCGGGCAAGGGGTCGCGACATCACGGCAACAGAAGAATAGGTAAACAAAAGGCCCAAAGCAGGGTTTCTCCACTGAGACTTTCCTGGTCACACTGATAATTGAGTTTTCTGAGATGTTCCCATTCCCTTCAGCTATCCAGTACATGGCCATGTCACAGAGTTTGGAGGTGGTACATATCTTGGACACAAAACCATGATCTTATTCTTGAGATTAGCTAGATTTCAGGAAGAATACCAGAACTTAGGATGGTAGTATGTGTTGCCCATCCACAAGGCAAGCCACAGACCATTCATAAATTGGGCAGGTTGAATGTTGGGAAGCTTTCTACTAGACAGGACACATCTATCGATGCATTCTCTTTTCTAATGTCTACAACCACGGACTCAGTGGGATACACAGACATTGAAGCACTCGCCTTGTGAAATGACTTACTAGAAACAATTCACAGCAAACCAAACAATCAAACTTTCCTACCTATTCTCAGAACATGAGACAAAACCACAGACCCACACTCACACCCACAACCACACAGACCCCCAAGTAGGTCTGTGACTATCCAGAGTGTCCTCTGACTGGTGAGCCATAATATATTGCCCCATAAGGGGCTGTCCTGTCTCAGATCTAGTCTCCATGGCCAACTCTGTGATGCTGTCAGGAGCCAGCAGTGAGCCACTACCTAATTTCTCAGGAAAGGCCCCTCTTCAGACCTTCCTGGGATTTGGCCATCCTCACATCAGTAGGTACCAAGAAAGACTGACTCTGTCCTTGGTAAATCCAAACAAGTTTGACCACTGGGACTTGGACTGGGACTGGCTCTGGGTGCCTGGCTTTTTGGATCCTAAGTTCAGAGAGTTCCATAACAAAGGAAGTGAGGTGAGGTCACTTCCCTCAGGAACTGAATGAGGTCAGTACATTGGCAACCACTTTGTCCTAACAGTTGCTTCCAGATTCTGATGAGATGGAGGCTGCACCTACTTCTGTGACATTTTAAAAATTTAGAATGGTATATCAACCATAGGCACCCGGGAACAGCTCTCCACACAGGCCTTGTTTTGTCCATCTTCTCTACATTAAGAGGGGAGAGGATAATTCAGATACATCCTTTCGTCCTGACCGGGTTGTTTGCCATGGAAGATGACTTTTGCTCTCTAAGGTCCTTCATTGCTGCCTACATCTTCTCAAAAGATTATTTCTGCATGGACTTTTGAAGTTCTCAGCTGGTGGAGGATCCCCTACCTTCCTGTATTGAAAGACCAACTGTGTCCCTGCTCTTCTGTAAAGTGAGATTGAGGGAACAGTGTATGGTTAGGGTTAATAGCGTGTTCGATTTGGGTTAGGAATCATTCTGCTATATGAATAATGGTATTGGGAACCTGTGATATTTATAAGAATATAGACGTGAAATACATGCATGAGATCAGAGACCTAGGAAAGATTTGAAGCCCAGAAATGCATTGTACCCTTGATTGGTATACTTAGCTTGAATTATGTTCTCCACCAAGGTCTCAGATAAATCGATACACAATGGCATAGGACCATGTACCTCGGGTGATTGAATGTAGAAGAGAACATCCAGTCAAAAAGGGATAGTCCGTACGATTAGAAAGATACTCAGTATGTTTAGGAAGAATAGTGAGTCTAGGAGTTTGACCAAAAGTTCTTTTGCAATAGGGTTTCGGTTTGAGAAGGTAAATGTCAGCACATGTGAAGGGACAGTCACAATGATGAACTGAGGAAAATATGTAGGAAAGCAGATATCAATAGGGACCTTAGGAAATCAGGCAAAGTATAAGGTGAGTGATAGGATTGGATATTGTAAACAGGCGTGAGGTTGAATATATAATCTTAGGAAGAAACAAATATGTAGTCACCAATAGGATTGACATTTGAGAGCATTAGGCAACATGGACATGGATGTTTTTAGTAATCCATGCTCACTTTCCATTTAGGCTCTGGCACAATCATAAGTGTGACCTTTGCCTTTTGTGTCCAGAGTACTTCTGTGGTAAATGTATATGTAGATAAGGTGACATGAGTATTTCTTACACCATTACAGGGAGCAATATTCTGAAAACTTATACATTATTACTGGGGCTACAAATAGGTGTACCCTGTGTTGATGATTATAGAGATGATGCATGAATAGACCATATTGTGAATAAAGTATATTACTGGTTCCAACTTTATATAATGGATTGAATTTACATCTGAAAATATATAGGAAATCTTATATTGATATATACACATTCATTCCAATCAGTTATATATCTAATGGTAATATTAGGGTTCCGGTTTATCATGAAGAGTGTGTGAGTTTTGCTTCAAAAATAATTATGGAATCGAAAAAATGTTTTTAGAAAGAAGTCTAGTGAAAGGACCAATAAAGAAACAAGGAGGAATACATGTGTTCTGAAGTAGGAAGTAATTGAATGTGAACCAAATGCCTATAAATTTGTGAACATGTGGATAAAAATATATATCCTATGATGTCCAAAAACTGAAGAAATTGTAATGTACCAGTGTTGAATAAAAATGAACTTCAAAATACACATCATGTCCCATAGGAATCTACTTGCATTGATGTTAAACTGGGTCAGTTACTGTTGAAATATTAGGATTTGTAAGCACCATTCAATGAAGTTAGTTTTCAGTACTAGGAAACCAATATGTATTTCAGCTGGTTTAGTATTTCTGAGAATAATCTTGTGAAATGTTGTTTATAAATACACATGCAGGAACATGAATGAATTTATGGAGTGTATAATAAGACACATATATTTCATATTTTGGAAAATCTGGAGAATACACACACACACACACACATTAATAAGTAGCAATACATATGCCAATCGAAATTCATCATGAAATATAATTCATCCACATATCCAAAAATATTCATTTTAATGAACATGGATTTATGTATAATGTTTTTCACTAGGAAGCTCACCCATAGGTTGAATTTTCAGTTCCATCAGTATTTAGGGGGAGTCATCTCTTCTCATAATTTTTATATTACAAAGTCAGTGAGCTCACAATAATGTACATGTGATACCATGTAGGATACTATACATGCATAAAAAAATACATGTGCTGAATAGGCTACAGAGTAAGGAAGACAGGAATTTACATATGTGGTAACTTTAAAAACTAATGGAGAAATATTACAATGAAAAGTTGACTAGATTTATAGCACATAGACTTGATAAAGCAGAAGGCAAATCCAAGTATACACCATGCTTCCTATGAAAGGCCTGTATTTATATTCAGTTAGGTTTCTTTTCTCCAGGATATTAGGATTAGTACTCAGAGTCTAGTAGGGTATGGGATAGTGTCAGGGATTCAGTATTTCAAATGGAAAATATGAAAATGAATCTAATGTGCATGCAAACATTTGCTACACATAAAACTTCCCACTCTCATCCAGAACAATGCCTAGACATAACCATCGCTCCAAGTAAGACACAATTAGAGGAAAGGAGTTAGAAAATCTGTGAATACATATGTGGAAGGGAAAATGCTCAGGAGTTCACAACACTGGAGTTGGAAGAACAGTTTCCAAAAGTAAGGGAGAGGGTAAACACTCCACAAACATGGAGCTCTGCTGGTCTAAAGACTTCGTGAAAAACTTCCTCTAAGGTTGGGCACATGAAATATATGTAATTGTCAGAAGATTTAGCTTCGTTTGTAGTGACACCATCAAATCTGGGTCTGCATCTATGTGACGTGGACGACATGGTTCCTTATTTTCTAATGAACATGACGCAGCAGTTCAGAATTCTCTCTTTGTAGGTAAACTGTGGCCACTGGGAGCTAAGTGTCTCCCCGTGTGGTCTGTGAAGCCATTTGGTCATCCTCCACTTTTTGTGGTGTTTCTTACTGCTACACTGTGAGTTTGGTATTGGCTTCACGAAATACAAGGAGTTCAACTGGGACACAATGCTGGAGGGAGTTCTGTCACGTATGGTTGGTCAGGGTCTCCAAGAGAATGTATGAACCAGGCTTCTATCCCACATAGCTTTCCTCCTTGACTATAGCACCCTGATTCTGAACATTGCCTTGAAACCTCTAAATAAAACAAGACGCCTTTACATATAAGGGTCTGCTGCCTGCACCTTGTCAGTCACAAGGCTTTTTGAAGCCAATGGCAGATCCAGGTGGTTCTACCAAATATATTTATTTACACACCTACCGTCCACTGCTCTACATCCACTACTCAGCAGGCTCCAACTTACTGGTATCTCTGTTCATCACCATTTTCACAAAACCCAGTCAATCAAGGCACTATTTGGTACACTCATGATCATCAACATGATATCCAAAGGTTCTCCAGTGCCATCTGGTAATGGGAATTTCAAAAATTTCATGGTACTTGTTTAGCCATTTTTCAAGGATGAAATTGAAGGCACTGTGGATTTCAATTCAGGAACCATTAAATGGTGAGGAAGCTAATTTCAATGAAAGCTCTGGAGAATTCTCACAGGCAAGGCTTCCCAAAAAGTGGCCAAAAGGTCACATGAATCCAGGCACAATGATGTGTACTATGTGAGGTCCATGTGTTTTCTGACTCTCAACTATGGCTGCCAAGTCATTAAAAAAAACATGTGATAACCTGGCTGAGATTCTCAGTGCTCTATGCAAAGCCACCCTGGACGGAGATCTCAGTTTCCAAGGGCGACTCTCATGCATGGCCTCTTAAATCCCAACACAATTCATGGATATACTTTTCTGAGGTCAGTTCCAGAACTCAGTCTCTAATGGGAATCACAGCAGAGTTCAAGCCAAGGTGGACCCAGTCACCTCTTCCAACCGCCACACAAATGACCACAATTGAAATCAAAACACTCCCACATGACCCTCATGTTCTTCTATATTGACACTCATGATAAACTCTGGCTGGAGTTTTCCAAAAGGGGAGCATCCCTAGTCAGTGTCCAAAATAACCTCCCTTGCCCCTCATTTGCCTAAAGTCAGGGTGGCCTGGACACCCTTCCTGTGAACCAGGAATGATCAAATAGGCCTGCCGTTAATACTTCTCAATTATCCAAATTGAGGTCTTCTGACTGTGGGGTTTAGACTCTTTATGTGAATTAGTGTCATGAGAAATCACTAGCACCTATGGGCTAGCCTCTGCAGGGCTTTGAAGAACTCATTTTATCCAAAGATCCCTCTTCTCACTTGATGGAATTCAGGAACCTTACAGAGGAAGGCGAGAGACTTCATCCACAATGACTGCTCTTTTGGCCATTTTGGTATTGAACACATGGGATCTTTCTTTAGATCCATCAGGTGCTGAGAATCTAAGCCACAGCCTCACACAGGGTCAAGAGGCTGATTCAGACACATCCGTTTCCAAAGCAATTAAGCAAAGAGCCACAGATAATGCCCATTTATTTCCATTTGAAAACTGTTTTCTTCAGGCTTCACAAAGAGGTGGCCTGAGGCAAAAAACTTTCTGACATTCAGAGCAACAGAACAATAGGTAATTAGAAGTCCCAAAGCAGGGTTTTTTTCACTGAGACTTGTCAAAAGCTAGTGGTGAGCCACTACCTGCTTTCTCATAAAAGGCCCCTCTTCAGAGCTTTCCTGGCATATGGACATCCTCACATCTGTAGGTACCAAGATAGACTGACTCTGTCTTTGGTAATTCAAAACTAGTGACACCACTGGGAGTAGGACTGGGACTGGCTCTGTATGCCTCCCTGGATGCCAAGTTCCATCACCAAAGAAGTGAGGTTAGGTCACTTCCTTCAGGAACTGAATGAGGTCACGGCCTTGGCAACCACTTTGTTCTAACATTTGCTTCCAAGGGTCCCATGAGATGGAGGCTTCCCCTACTTCCTGTGACGCTTTCACATGTTAAAATGGTATATCAACCATAGGCACCTGGGAACAGCTCTCCACACAGGCCTGATTTGGTCCATCTTCTCTACATTAAGAAGAGAGAGAGGCCGATTAAGACACAACCCTTCACCTGACCAGGTTGTTTGCCATGTAAGATGACTTGTGCTCTCTCAGGTCCTTCATAGCTGCCTACGTATTCTCCAGGGATCCTTTCAGCATGGACCTTTGAAGTTCTCATCAGGTAGAAGATCCCCTACATTCCAGTATTAAAAGACCAACTCTGTCCCTGCTCTTCTGTAAAGTAAGATTGAGGGAACACTGTATGTTTAGGGTTAATAACAGGTTCAGTTTGGGTTAGGAATCATTTTGTGGATGAATACTGGTATTGGCATCCTGCGATACCAATAAGAATATAGAGGTGAACTGTATGTATGAAAACAGAAATCCAAGAAAGATTGGAAGGCCACAAAAGCATTGGGCTCTTGATTGTGATACTTAGAATTGAATTACGTTCTGCACAGATGTCTCAGATAAATCGATATACAATGGCATAGGACCTTGTACCTTGGATGATTGAATGTAGAAGAGAACATCAAGTCAAAAAGGGATAGTCGGTAGGATTAGGAAGATAGTAGGTAGGTTTAGGAAGAAGGGTGAGTGTAATGTTTGGAATAAAATTTCTTTAGCAATAGGATTTCGGTTAGAAAATGAATTAAAATGTAAGCACATGTGAAGAGTCTGTCACAATGATGAACTGGGGAAAATATGTAGGTAAGCCGATATCAATAGAGACATTATGAAATCAGCAAAGTAATAAGTGAGAGATAGGCTTAGACATTTCAAAGGGTTGAGTTTGAATATGCAATCTTAGGAAGAAACAAATATGTAGTCACCAATAGGATTGACATTTGAGAGCATTAGGCAACTTGGACATGGATGATTTTAGTAATCCATGTTAATTTTCCATTTAGGCTTTGGTACAATCATAAATGTAAATTTGAATTCTGTGTCCAGAATATTTCTGTGAATAAATGTATATGTAGATAAAGTGACATGAGTATTTCTTCCACCATTTCTGGGAGCAATATTGACTGACTACTTCTGACTGATAGGTACAGATTCTTTATGTGATTTGGAGTCATGAGAAACCCAAGCACTTCTTCAGGTCTTGAAGAACTCATATGACCCAAAGGATCCCTATTCTCACTTGATGGATGTCAGGAATTGTTGGGAGCCATCAGCCAAGTAGGTATGACAATTTCCTTGCCAGCGCACCCCCATTTTTCTTTAGTGGAAGGACTCATGGAAATAGGACATTTTCCAGGACATTGCATGTAAGGTGACCTTGCTCAAGGACCAGGGCAGGATCCGTGTTTAGGGTGTTCCCCCTTTAGAATAGGGCAGTTTAGCATAATAGGAGATTAGGGTGTTCCCCCCTTAGAATAGGGCGTATCCTGCTGCTGATTTCCTCTTGAGTTCTTAGGGTCAGACAGTATATTTTGGGAGACAGAAGCCCATGTGGAGTGGATTTGGGCAGAGTAGTGGATTTGGGCGGAGGTGGATTTGGGCAGAGAACGTGGATTCCCCCAGAATGTGTTTGTAGACGGCCGGTGTGAGTTCGGGAATAAAGAATTGCTGTTTGAATCTACAAGTTGTGTGGTGGCTTGTGATTTGTGCCCAGCCAGAGACTGCGGCAAGGAATCTAACAGAGGAAGGGAAGATACTTCATCCACAATGACTGAACTTTTTGCCATTTTGGTTTTGGATGCACACATGGGATCTTTCCTTAGATCCATCAGGTGCTGATAATCTAAGTCACAGCCTCACACAGGGCCAAGAGGCTGATTCAGACACATCCCTTTCCAAGGAAATTAAGCAAAGAGCCACAGGTGATGCCCATTCATTTCCATTTGAAACCTGTTTTCTTTAGGCTTCACAAAGGGGTGGCCTGAGGATAAGACCTTCCTGACATTCAGGGCAACAGAAAAATAGGGAAGCAAAAGGCCCAAAGCAGGGTTTCTGCACTGAGACTTTCCTGGTCACACTGTCCCTGCTCTTCCGTAATGTTAGATTGAGGGAAAAGTGTATGGTTAGGGTTAATAACACGTTCGATTTGCGTTAGGAATCATTCTGCAGGACGAATATTGGTACTGGGAATCTGCAATATTTACAAGAATATATAGGTGAAATATAAGTATGAAAACAGAAATCTAGGTAAGATTTGAAGCCCAGACAGGCATTGGGCCCTTGAGTGGGTTACTTAGCTTTGAATTATGTTCTTCACAGATGTCTCAGATAAATCGATATACAATGGCATAGGAACTTGTACCTTGGATTATTGAGTGTCGAAAAGTACATCAAGTCATAAAGGGAAAGTCCGTAGGTTTAGGATGATAGTCTCTAGGTTTAGAAACAACAGTGAGTATAGGATTTGGACCAAAAGTTCTTTAGCAATTTCTTTTCAATAAGAGAGTGAATGTAAATGTCAGCACATGTGAAGAGTCAATCACAATGATGAACTGGGGAAAATATGTAGGAAAGCAGATATCAATAGACACATTAAGAAATCAGCAAAGTATAAAGTGAGGGATAGGATTAGACATTTTCAACGGGCTTGAGGTTGAATAAATAATCTTAGGAAGAAACAAATACATAGGATTTATCAATAGGATTTACATTTGAGAGCATTAAACAATGGGGACATAGATATTTTTAGTAATCCTTGCTCATTTTCCTTTTAGGCTTTGCTACAATCATAAGAGTGAGTTTTGCTTTCTGTGTCCAGAATATTACTTTGTTAAAATTTATATGTAGATCAGGTGACATGAGCATTTCTTCCACCATTACTGGGAGCAATATTTTGAAGACGTAATTGGGGAACAAAGTAGAGTACCCTGTGTCAATGTATATAGAAATAATGTATGAATAGACCATACTGTGAATAAATTATATAACTGGTTCCAACTTTAAATAGTGGATTGATTTGATATCTTAAAATATACAAGAAATCTTAAATTGATATACATAATTCATGATAACCAGTTATACACTAACGGTAATATTAGGGTTATGGTTTATCATGAAAAGTGTGTGAGTTTTGCTTCAATTATGATTATGGAAATCGAAAATAATGTGTTTGGAAAGAACTCTCATGAAAAGACCAGTCAAGAAACTTGGAAGAATATATGTGTTCTGAAGCAACAGGTGATTGAAATTGAAACAAATGTCTATAAATTTGTGAACTTGTGGTTGAAATATATATCCTATTTTGTGCATAAACTGAAGAAATAGTAATGTACCTCTGTTTAATAAATATGAACCTAAAAATACACATCATGTACCATGGAACACTGCTTGCATTGTTGTTGAACTAGGTTTTACTGTAGAAATATTAGGATTTGTATGCACCATTCACAGAAGTTAGTTTTCAGTACTAGGAAACAGATATGTATTTAAGGTGGATGAATATTTCTGAGAATAATCTTGTGAAAAGTTGATCATAAATTCACATACATGAATATGAATGATTTTAAGGAGTGTATAATAAGATTCATGTATTTCATATTTTGAAAAATATAGAGTGTGTGTATATATATATATATATAAATATATATATACACACACACACACACACACACACACACACAGACAGACATTAAAAACAAGCAATATATTTGCCAATCGAAATTCATCATGAAATATATATCATCCACAGGTGCAAAAATATTTATTTCACCGAAAATGGATTTATGAATAATGTTGTTCTACTAGAAAGCTCACCCATAGGTTGAGTTTTCAATTCCAACAGTATTTAGGAGGAGTGATCTCTTCTCATAACTTGTATCTGCCTCGTCTGCAACCTCACAAAAATGTAGGTGTGATAACAGGTAGGATTCTATATGTGCATATAAAAATACATGTGTCGAACAGTCTACAGAGAAAGGAGACACCAATTTGTTGAGAGCCACAGCTGAAGGGGCCCCAGCAAACTTCCAGCTCCCAGAAACATCCACCTGCCAGGTGATTGTTGGCTCACAGCGGCCCCAGCAACATCTAGCTGATTGGCTCCTCTGTGGTGATGCTCATTGGAGATGCTCATTGAGCTTTTTCCCCGCCCTTTCCGACTGCCAGCTGAAGATTGGCTCACAGCAGCCCCAGCAACATCTAGCTGATTGGCTCCTCTGCGGTGATGCTCATTGGGCTGTTTCGCTGCCCTTTCAGACCACAGAGCTGCTCATTGTGGGACTTTTTTGGCTCCACCCACGTGACCCAGCCAAACGGCATCAAGAGGAGGAGGATTGTGGGAGGTGGAGAGGCTTGTGGGTGTGACAGAGACTTTACAAGGAAGCCAGTGGTGGCAGTTGGGCTCTGAGGGTTTTTTTTCCTGAGGAGCTGTTTTGTTTGTCATTTGTGGTTCTAAAAATAAAGTTTGTTTCTTTTGAAAAGTGGCTCTTGAATCATGCCCAGGAAGACTGCAGCGTTTGGTGGCTCGCATGGGGAGTGACTGAGGGTAAGTGATAAGGTAAACTGCTCTCCCCTGAGGGCAGGGTGAGAGGATGGGTAGCCATTTTAGGATTCCTCTTTTGTTTTGCTTCACTTTTGTTTTAACTTGCCTGTCCATAGAGATGAGTGAGATGGAAGAGAAACCTCTCACATCTGAGGAAAAATTATTTACGTCTGAGGAACAGATACTGAGAAAGGACTGATTCACATGTCAGGAGGATAGAAAGGCCATAATGACTTTTTGTTGTTGTCTTTTTATTTCATTCTGTCTCGGTTTTGTTTGGCATCATCTTGTTGGGTTGTATTATAGTAGAAATACGGGATCAGAAATTAGTAAAAAACAAACTGAAAGACTGTTAAGTAAATTGTTAGAGGAAGGAGGCATCTCATTAAAGTCAAGAACAGTCAGGGCATACGTTGATACAAAACAAAAATGTAGCCCATGGCTTTTTAAGGAGGAGTTGTTAAATATACCATAATGGAACCATCATGGTGAAGATTAAAAAGAGGAGAAAAGAACAGCCCAGGGACTCTGCCAGTTGAAACATTGCCATTGAGGACGTTCATATCTGTTTTGCTTAGTCCAAAGACTTTAGTTCAGACAAAGATAGAGGAACAAAGCTTAGGACAGAAAATGCCATCAGGGGAAAAGTTACAAAAGGAGACTGCTACTAACAACTTTCTATCATCAGAGGGTGTAAGTGTCCAACCAACAGTGCCACCTCTACAGGAGACTGTTACTAACACCATTCTATCACCAGAGTATGTAAATGTTCAAATAACAAGGCCACCTCCATATGCTGGGAGGCACCCAAACCCCGCAGTTGATAGTTCGGATCCTGAGACAGGATCTCAAGTATTAACATGCCCTTTATTTGAGGTAGGAGGGCAGCGAATTCACCATGCTTTAAATTTCAAAATAGTGAAGCAGCTAAAAGAGGTTGTAACAACCTATGGTCCTCAAGCACCCCTCATTGTAAGCTTGGAGGAATCCATTAACAACTTGAATATGACGCCAGTAGATTGGGCTAATATGTGTAAAGCTGTGCTAAATGGAGGTCAATACCTGTTATGGAAGGTTGCCAATGAGGAATTTTGCAAGGAGACGGCTAGGCGAAATGCAGAAGCTGGTTATCCTCAGAGAAATCTAGATATGTTGTTAGGAAAGGGACCCTATGAGGATCAGCAGCAACAAATTGCATATAATCCTGGTGTATACACACAAATTGCTGCAGAGGCAGTTAGGCCATGGAAGACTTTACAAGGACATGGAGGTTTACAAGGTCAATTATCTAAGGTAATACAAGGAGCTAATGAATCTTACGCTGAATTTGTAGATAGGCTTATTCAAATCGCTACCAGAGTTTTTTGGGAATACAGAACTAGCAATGCCATTAATAAAACAACTGGCTTATGACCAAGCAAATCGTTGGTGTAGAGATATCATTAGACCATGGAAACATGAAGATTTAAACACATACATTAAATTATGTAGAGACATTAATGAATAAGAGCAAGTCGTGGCAGCTGCAGTAAAACAGGCTTTAGATGCCAGAGACATCAATGAACAAGGGCAATTTGTGGCAGCTGCAGTAGAACATGCTTTAGATGCAAGGCCAGGAACATGCTACAATTGTCAACAAACAGGATATTTTAAGAGGAATTGCTCCATAGGAGGAGGGTTTAACAAAACTAGATACCAAAGGAGCAGAATAATGGGTATTTGCCCACGATGCCATAGAGGGAGACACTGGGCTAATGAATGCCGTTCTCAAACCCCCATAGAGAATACCTCATTATCAAAAAACGAACAAGGACCAGCTGTTTACCCACGATATCATGGAGAAAGGCATTGGGCTCAATTGCCAAAAAATGGACAGGGGTCCCAATGCTCTGGGGCCAAAAACCACAAATATACGGAGCACTGGAGGAACACAGCAACCCCATCAGGGTAGTGCCCAGGACACATTGTCCATCATACGCCTCATCAGACAAATCAGAGAGAGTGCAGGGTTGGACATCTGTGCCTCCGCCAGATCAGTACTAACTGCAAAGATGGGGGTTCATATCATTCACACAGGGGTGAAAGGACCTCTTTCCAAAAAAACAGTAGGCTTATTATTGGGATGCAGCTCTTCTAATCTAAAAGGACTTATGATAAGTCCTTGGGTAATTGATCGCTTCATTATGAAGGTGAAATAAAATTTATAGCCAGTTCTCCAAAGGACATATCAATAATTGCACCAGGAGATAGAATAACACAGTTACTAATAATACCCAGGTTACATGATAAATTTTCCAGTCATGCTGTAGAAAGAGGTTCCAAGGGATTAGGCTCCACAGGTTTAGATTGGGCTATGCTTTCTTTAAATTTAGATTCTCGACCCATGCTAAAACCAAATATTCAAGGACATGAATTTAATGTGCTACTGGATACAGGTGCAGTCCTTAGCATCATCTCTCATCAAGAATGGCCAAAACATTGGCCATTACAACAAGCCACTCAAACGCTTTGAGACCTAGGAGTGGCGACTAATCCCCATAGAAGTGCAATGGTATTAGATTGGAATGATTCTGAGGGATGTGAAGGAACTATACAGCCATATGTATTGGATCATCTTCCTGTAAATTGATGGGGACGAGATGTCCTAGATCAATTAGGTTTGACATTAACAAATAACATCAATCAAAATGCACCCACTATTATGGCTAGAGAACGTTTTTTGAAAGGAAAAAGATTAGAAAAACTAGAACAAGGTATAGCAGCACCAATTCAAATAGACCAAGCAACAGACAGACTTGGGTTGGATTTTCAGAAAGGGCCACTGAGACAATAAAAATTACTTGGAAATCAGAAAGACCAGTATGGGTTCTTCAGTGGACCCTGACTAAAGAAAAGATACAATCACCCCAGGACCTGGTCAAACAACAATTAGCGGAAGAACATATACAACCTTCTGTATCTCCCCATTATACTCCCATTTTGTCATCAAAAAGAAATCTGGTAAATGGAGATTATTGCAAGACTTAAGAGCCATTAATAATGAGATGGTTATTTTTGGACCTGCTCAGTCGGGGATCCCTCAATTGTCTGCTTTGCCAAAAACTTGGTATGTTTTAGTTATACATATTAAAGATTTTTTTTTCAATTCCAATTCTTCCTGAGGATAGTCCACGATTTGCATTTACTATCCCTGCACTGAATCATAAAGGTCCTGATCAGAGGTATGAGTGGAAAGTACTCACTCAAGGGATGCCTAACAGCCCAACTATGTGTGAAATTTATGTTAACAAAGTAATCCAGCCACTTAGAAATCAAAATTCTGAAATACAAATATTTCACTATATGGATGATGTATTATTAGCACACAAAGTTAAAAACGCATTGCTAGAATGTTATGCAACACTTACAAACATATTAAAAATTATAATCTAGAGATAACAATTGATAAAGTACAATTAAATTTTCCAATTAATTATTTAGGAGTTCTATTATCCTCAACCATGGTCAGTCCACCAAAAATTCAAATACGAGTAGATCAACTGCAATCAATTAATGACTTTCAAAAGTTATTAGGAGACATAAATTGGATAAGGCCTTATCTAGGTATACAAAGAGGAGAGTTGGGACCTTTATTTGATATCCTAAAAGGTCCATCTGATCCAAATTCACCCAGAATGTAAACGCCTGAAGCAAGAAAGGCATTAAAAATCATTGAAACATAAATGGGAAATATGCATTTGGATAGATTTGATAAAATATTGCCTTTATTATTTATTGTACTACCAACAAAAAATATTCCTACAGGAGTATGTTGGCAAGAAGCTCCATTATAATGGATTCATTTTTCTTATTCTTCTAACACTATAATTAATAGGTATCCCAAGGCTAACGGACAATTAATACTCATAGGAATAAAAGCAGCAAAGTGAGTGTTTGGAATTTCTCCCAACAAAAGTTTTACTCCATACACTATGAATCAAATTGATTAATTAGCTAATGAGTTAAATACTTGGGCAATAATCATGTGTAAATCTAATATTTCTTTTGATACCCACTTACCATCTAATCTTATAATGTCTTTTTGGTCATCTCATCCTGTAATTTTTCCAAAAATGACAAGAAAACACCTATCATGAATGCTCCAAATATATTCATTGATGGGTCAAATAATGGTACAGCAGCAATTGTTACACCTGATCAAACTGTTACATTTTTAATACCCCAACAATCAGCTCAAAAGGTAGAGCTTAATGCAGTATTATAAGCTTTTGTGATGTTTAAAGATTCTGTGTTTAATTTATTTTCCAATAGTCAGTATATAGTTAATGCTATAGTATCCCTTGAAGATGCTGGTAGGATTTCCCCTTCCTCTACTGTTTTCTCTTTCCTTTCCACTATACAAAGTCTAATCTGGGACAGAGAAGATCCATTCTTAATAGGACATATCAGGGCACATCCAGGATTGCCTGGAGCCCTTAGTTTGGGCAATGATTTAGCAGATAAAACTACACATGACATACATACATATTTTCTCTACACTAGAAGAAGCTATAAATTTTCATAAAAAGTTGCATATCAATGCTAACACTTTACAAAAGCATTTCAAAATAACTAAGTAACAAGCTAGACAAATAATAAAACAATGTCAAAATTGTGTGACCATTTTACCACAAGTTAATCTTGGAGTCAATCCTAGAAGATTGATACCTAACCATATTTGGCAGATGGACGTCACACACTTGCCAGAATTTGGAAAATTAAAATATTTGCATCTTACAGTTGATACTTCTTCTGGATTTTTGTTGGGCTCCCTTCATGCTGGAAAAAAACTAAAGATGTTGTAGCTCATTGCTTACAAAATTTTGCCACTTGGTCATTCCAAAAGAGTTAAAATACATAATGCCCCTGGTTATACTTCTAACTCTTTTAAACAATTTTGCTCATCATTTGGCATTACTCATATAACAGGAATCCCATGCAATCCACAGGGACAAGGCAGAGTTGAAAGAGCACATCAAACTATTAAAATGTACTTATTAAAGTAAGAAGACGGAATTGGGAAGAGATATAAATTCCCCAAAGATGAACTTAAAACAACCCTTTTTAAGTCTAAACTTTTTAAATTTGGATTTTCAGGACTTAGTGCTGCAGAAACGCATATATGTCCAAAAAATGTGTATAAGCCCAAGGTACTTTGGAAGGATATTCTATCAGGACAATGGAAAGGTGCTGACCCATTAATTTTCTAGAATTGGGTGTCTGTTTGTGGGTTTCCACAGGAAGAACAGCAGCCGATTTGGATTCCAGAGAGATTAACTAAGGTTCTGACCCAGTGATTGCCTAAAGTCGGGGGTCTGTTTATGTGTTTCCACAGGGAGAACAGCAGCCGATTTGGATTCCAGAGAGACTAACTAAAGCAATTTCTATAGACCAAAATAAGATGATTTGGCTCAAATCCATAACAGCTGATGTGCAAAACTCCAGTTTGGCTATCCTTACATCGGCGACAGAACAGGGATGCTTTTTTCAATATCTATTTTATTATTGCCCTTTACCACATCATGAAGTTCTCTTTTGTTTTTTTGAGCTCATACAGACCTAGGTTAGTGTTTTGCTGATCAGTTCTATTTTTTGTCTATAGAGTTTTTAAACATTGCAATGATGATTTCACCTGTAAAAAGTTATAAGGCCTTTACTATTATATTATGTGTTGTATGTATTTATTATGTGTGCACACTTGTGTTTTGTGTTATATGTTTGAATGTGTGTATGTCCATATATCATATATGATGAGTGCTCATGAAAAAATGGGTCCATTTTTTTTTAATTCACGTGAATTAAATAGTTTAATTTAAATGGGGTAAACAACTGTTCAGGATTGTTTTAATATGTGAAAAAATAGGAGGTTAACAGACCTGTTTTTTTACTTTTACCTTTTTTTCATTATATTTAATAATTCTCTTCAAGATAATGTAAATTGTTATGAAAATTGTTTTCTTTTAGTGCCTTCTGGAATGTTACATAATTTTTTCTTTAGCCATTATTGCCAGAATTCCTATCTTTATCCCAGTGCCGGTGAAGACAAAGATAAAACCAATATACAGGTTCTGCAATACCCATCACTGAACTGCTTGCAGAACTTGCTTGGAATATGTATCACTTGTATGCATTGTGAACTCACTTGTATGCATTGTGAACTATCTGCTGGTGCATCGAATTGTGGTAGTGTTTGGATACTTATGCTGATTCTGTCATCAGTGGTACAATTTTTCCAAAAGGAGCCCTCAATTGGCTTGGTGTATCTTCCCTATTCTCGTTTGATAGAGGTCAGGAAACTTAGAGAGGAAGGCGAAAGAATTCATCCACAATGACTGCTCTTTTGGCCATTTTTGTTTTGGATGCACACATGGGATCTTTCTTTAGATCTATCAGATTCTGAGATTCAAAGCCACAACCTCACACAGGGCCAAGAGGCTGATTCAGACACATCCCTTTCCAAAGCAATTAAGCAAAGAGCCACAGGTGATGCCCATTCCTTCCATTTGAATACTGTTTTCTTCAGGCTTCACAAAGGGGTGGCCTGAGGCAAAGACCTTCCTAACATTCAGGGCAAGGGAACCATAGGTAAGCAAATTGCCCAAAGCAGGGTTTCTCCACTGAGACTTTTCTGTTTACAATGATATCTGAGGTTTCTGAAATCTTCCCTTTCCCTTCAGCTATGCAGTACATGGCCATCTCACAGAGTTTGGAGGTGGTACATATCTTGAACACAAAACAATGAGGCTATTCTGGAGAGAGGCCAGAATTCAGGAATAAAACAGGAACTTAAGAAGATAGTAGGTGTTGCCTGTCCATAAGACAAGCAACAGTCCATTCATAAAAAGGGCAGAATGAATGCCTGGAAGCTTCCTACTAGACAGGACACCTCCATTGATGCATTCTCTTTTCTGAAGACTACAACAACGGACAAAGTGCATATACAGACATAGAAAAACTCGCCTTGTCAAATGACTTACTAGAAACAGTCGACTCCAAACCAAACAAACCACCTTTCCTACCTATTCTCAGAACATGAGACAAAACCATGAACTCACACCCACACCCACAAAGGAACCTCCTTCCCACAAGTAGGTCTGTGACTATCTGTAGTGTCCTCTGACTGGTGGACCATACTATGTTCTTCCAAAATGGCCTGTCTTGTATCAGAACAGGCCTTCTTTGCCAACTCTGTTAAGTTGTCAGAAGCCAGCAGCTTTCTCAGGGAAGGCCCCTCTTCAGAGTTCTCCTGGCATTTGGCCATCCTCACATAAGGAGGTAACAAGAAATACTGACTCTGTCCTTGGTAAATTCAAACAAGTGTGCCCACTGGGACTGGGAATGGGACTGGCTCTGGGTGCCTGGCTTCCTGGATCCCAGGTTCAGAGAGTTCCATCACCAAGGAAGTGAGGTAGGTCACTTCCTTCAGGAATTGAATGAGGTCAATACCTTGGCAACCACTTTGTCCTAACAGTTTTTTACAAGGGTCCCATGAGATGGAGGCTGCCCCTACTTTCTCTGACACATTCATTAGTTAGAATGGTATATCAACCATAGGCACCAGGGAACAGCTCTCCACACAGGCCTGTTTTGGTCCATCTTTTCTACATTAAGAACAGAGTGGCTGATTCAGACAGAATACTTCATACTGACCGGGTTTTTTGCCATGGAAGATGATTTTGCTATTTCAGGTCCTTCAGAGCTGCCTAAGTTTTCTCCAGGGAACATTTCTGCATGAACCTTTGAGGTTCTCAGCAGGTGGAAGATCCCCTACATTCCTGTATTGTAAGACCAACTCTGTCCCTGCTCTATTGTAAAGTTAGATTGAGGGAACAGTGTATGCTTAGGGTTTATAACAGGTTCGATTTGGGTTAGGAATCATTCTGAGGGATGCATAATGGTATTGGGAACCTGCGATATTTACAAGAATATAGAGGTAAAATATAAGCATGAAAACAGAAATCTAGTTATGATTTGAAGCCCAGAAGTGCATCGGGCCCTTGATTGGGATACTTAGCTTTGAATTATATTCTGCACAGATGTCTCAGATAAATCGATATACAATAGTAAGTGATAGGATCAGACATTTTCAACAGGCTTGAGGTTGAATATATAATCTTAGGAAGAAACAAATATTTAGTCACCAATAGGATTGACATTTGATAGCAGTAGGCAACCTGGACATTGATGTTTTTAGTAATCCATACTCACTTTCCATTTAGACTTCGGTACAAACATTAGTGTGACATTTGCATTTTGTGAAAGAAGTCACATGAAAAGACCAGTGAAGAAACCTCGTGGAAAACATGTATTTTGAATTAGGAAGTGATGGAATGTAAAACAAAATGCCTATTAATTTCTTAACTTGTTGATGAAATATATACCCTATCATGTGTATTAACTGAAGAAATAGAAATCTACCAGTATTGAATAAAAATGAATGACAAAATACACATCATGTCCCATAGAAATCTACTTGCATTGATATTAAACTGGGTCAGTTACTGCGGAAATATTAGGATTTGTATGCACCATTTACTGAAGTTAGTTTTCAGTACTAGGAATCAAATATGTAGTTCAGGTGGATGAATATTTCTCAGAATAATTTTGTGAAAAGTTGATTATTAATCCACATACATGAAAATGAATGAATTTACGGAGTGTATAGTAAGACACATATATTTCACATTTTGAAAAATCTAGAGTGTGTGTGTATATACATAAACACACACACACACACACACACACACACACAGACATTAAAAAGTAGCAATATATGCCAATTGAAATTCACCATGAAATATATGTCATCCACAGATCGAAATAAATTCGTTTTACTGAACATGGATTCATGTATAATATTGTTGTACTAGGAAGATCAACAATAGTCTGAATTTTCAGTTCCAACAGCATTCAGGAGGAGTGATCTCTTCTCACAATTTGTATCTGCCAAGTCAGCCACCTCACAAGAATGTACGTGTGGTACCAGGTAGGATTCTATATGTGCATATTAAAATACATGTACTGAATAGGCTACAGAAAAAGGGAGACAGGAATTCACATATTCGTTAACTTTAAAAACACATGGAGAACCATTTCAACAAAAAATTGACTAGATTTATAACATATACACTATATAATGCAAAAGGCAATTCCAATGATACATCATTCGTCCTCTTAACTGCTTGTATTTCTATTCTTTTTGGGTTAATTTTCCCCATCATATTAGGATTAGTAGTCAGAGTCTAGTTGGGCATGTGTTAGTGTCAGGGATTCAGTATTTCAAATGGAAATTTGGAAAACGATTCCAATGTTTATGCAAATATGTGCTACAAAAATATCTTCCCACTCTCATCCAGAACAATGCCTTGACTTTACCTTCATTACAAGTAAAACACAATTAGAGTGGAAGAGTTAGATAATCTGTGAATACTTAGCTGGAATCGAATATGTTCAGGAGTTCACAAACTTGGAGGTGGTAGAGAAGATTCCAAAAGTAAGGGAAAGGGAAAAACTCCACAAACATGGAGCTCTGCTGGACTAAAAACTTCTTGAGTAACTGCCTCTGAGCTTGGGCACTTGAAATATATGTTTTAGTCAGGAGATTTAGCTTCCTTTGTAGTGAGACCATCAAATCTGGGTATGATTCTATGTGACCTGGAATACATGATTTCTTATTTTCCAAAAAACATTAGGAAGCAGTCCTTAATTCTCTCTTTGTAGGTAAACTGTGGCCACTGGGGGCTAATTGTCTACCCTTTTGAACTCTTAAGCCATTTGGTCATCCTCCAGTTTTCCTGGTGTTTCTTGCTGCTGCATTGGGAATTTGGTATTTGCTTCACGAAATACAAGGAATTCAACTGGGACACAGTGCTGGAGGGAGTTCTGTCACGTGTGGTGGGTCAGGGTCTGCAGGAGAATGCACCAACCAGGCTTCTATCCCACATAGCTTGCCTCCTTAACCATAGCAACCTGATTCTAAACATTGGCCTGAATCCTCTCCATATAACAAGATGCCTTTACATAGAAGCGTCTGCTGTCTGCACCATGTCAGTCACAAGCCAATTGGAAGCCAATGGCAGATCCACATGGCCCAACCACAGATGTTTTTTTTTTTTTTTTTTTTTTTTTTTTTTTTTTTTTTTTTTTTTATCACACACCTGCCCATCACTGCACTAGGCCCACTACTCAGCAGGGTCCAACTTACTGGAATCTCTGTTCTACACAATTTTCATGAAACTCAGTCAATCATGTCACTGTCCTGCATATTCATGATCATCAACAGGACATCCAAAGTTTCTCCAGTACCATCTGGTCATGGGAATTTAAAAAATTTCATGGTATTTATCTAGCAATTTTTCAAGGATGAATTTGGCAGCATGTGGGTTTCAATTCATTCAGGGACCATTAAGTGTTTTGGAAGTTCATTTCAAAGAAAGTTCTGGAGAAATCTCACAGGCAAGGTTTCCCAAAGATTGGCCAAAAGGTCACATAAATCCAGGCCCATTGAGGTCTACAATGTGAGGTCCATGTGTGTTATGACTCTCAACTAAGCCTGCCAAGTCTTTCAGAATAAAATCATGTGATATCCAGCCTGAGATTCCCAGTGATCTCTGGAAAGCCACCCTGGGCCTAGATGTCAGTTTCCAAGGGTGACTCTCATACTTGGCTTCCTAAAATCCCAACCCAATTCATGGCAATACTTCTCTAAGTTCTATTCCTGTACTCAGTCTCTAAGGGGAATCAGGCCACAGTTCAAACCCAGGTGGACTCATTCCTGTATTATAAGACCATCCATTCCAACTGCCACAAAAATGACCACAATTAAAACCAAAACACTCCCACATGGCCCTCATCTTCTTCCATATAGACACTCATCATATCCTCTGGCTGGAGATTTACATGAGGAATGCAGCCCAAGACAGTGTCCAGAATATGCTCCCTTGCTCCTCGTTTACCTAAATTCTGAGTGACCTGGACACCCTTCCTTTGAACCAGGAGTGATCAAATAGGACTGCCATTAATACTTATCCACTTCTCAAATTTGAGACCTACTGACTGTTGGGTTTAGATTCTTTATGTTAATTGGAGTCATGAGAAAACCCAAGCACCTATGTGCTAGCCTCTGCAGGGATTTGAAGAACTCATTTGACCTAAAGGATCCCTATTCTCACTTGATTGATGTCAGAAACCTTACAGAGGAAGGCGAAAGACTTATCCACAATGACTGCTCTTTTTGTCATTTTGGTTTTGGATGCACACATGGGATCTTTCTTTAGATCCATCAGTTGCTGAAAATCTAAGCCACAGCCTAACACAGGGCCAAGACGCTGATTCAGACAAATCCCTTTGCAGAGCAATTAAGCAAAGAGCCACAGGTGATGCCCATTCTTTTTATTTGAAAAAGGTTTTCTTCAGACTTCACAAAGCGTTGGCCTGAGGCAAAGACCATCCTGACATTTAGGGCAATAGAACAATAGGTAAGAAAAGGCACAAAGCAGGGTTTCCACAATGAGACATTACAGGTCAAACTGGTATGTGAGTTTTCTGAGATGCTCGCCATTCACTTCAGCTATTCAGTACATGGCCATGTCACAGAGCTTGGAGGTGGTACATATCTTGGATACAAAGCCATGAGCCTATTATGGATAGTGGCCAGATTTCAGGAAGAAAACAGGAACTTAGGAAGATCGTAGGTGTTGCCCATCAATATGGCAAGCCGCATTTCATTTACAAATTGGGCAGGATGAATGCTGGTAAGCTTTCTAATAGACAGGACACATCAATTGATGCATTCTCTTTTCTAAAATCTATAACCATGGACACAGTGGGATACAGAGACACAGAAACACTCGCATTGTCAAACGACTTACTAGAAACAATTCAGTCCAAACCAAACAAACATCATTTGTACCTATTCTCAGAACAAGAGCCAAATCCACAAACCCACACCCACACCCACAAAGGCACCTCTTTCCCCCAAGTAGGTTGTGACTATTTGGAGTGTCCTCTGACTGTGGGACATTCTGGTTCCCCCGAAATGGCCTGTCCTGTCTCTGATCTTGTGTCCTTTTCCAACTCTCTGAAGTTGTCAGGAGCCAGTGGTGAGCCACTACCTGCTTTCTCATAAAAGGCCCGTCTTCAGAGATTTCCTGCCATTTGGCCATCCTAACATCAGTAGGTACCAAGAAAGATTGACTCTGCCCTCGGGAAATCCAAAAAGTGAAACCACTGCGACTGGGACTAGGACTGGCACTGTTTGACTGGCTTCCTGGATCACAAGTTCAGAGAGTTCCATCACCAAGGAAGTGAGGTGAGGTCACTTCCGTCAGAAACTGAATGAACTCACTGCCTTGTCAACCACTTTGTCCTAAGAGTTGCTTCCAAGCTTCCCATGAGATGGAGGCTGCCCCTGCTTCCTGTGACACTTTCACAAGTTAGAATGGTATATCAACCATAGGCACCCAGTAACAGCTCTCCACACTGGTCTCATTTGGTCCATCTTCTCTACATTAAGAATAGAGAGGCTGATTCAGACACAACCCTTCACCCTGACCAGGTTGTTTTCAATGGAAAATGACTTTTGCTCTCTCAGGTCCTTCAGAGGTGCCTACATCTTCTCCAGGGATTATGTCTGCATGGACCTTTGAGGTTCTCAGCAGGTGGAAGATCCACTACATTCCTGTATTATAAGACCAACTCTGTCCCTGCTCTTCTGTAAAGTTAGATTGAGTTAAGAGTGTATGTTTAGGGTTAATAACATGTTTGATTTCGGTTAGGAATCATTCTGCTGAATGAATAATGGTATTGGGAACCTGCAATATGTATAAAAATATAGAGGTAAAATATATGTATAAAAACAGAAATCTAACTAACATTTGAAACCCAGAAGGGCACTGGGGCCTTGATTGGGATATTTAGCTTTGAATAAATCGATATACAATGGCATAGGACCTTGTACCTTGGATAATAGAATGTAGAAGAGAACATACAGTCAAAAAGGATAGTCGGTAGTGAAAGGTTAATAAAATAGGTACTTGTCACTTCCTGTTTTTCCTTATGCTTAACAAAACACTGTTGAAATATTGAGAACTGTTTGCTCATCTTGTTCCCAGAATGTGCTGTTTCCAACTGCCAAAGTGTAGAATGTACTCCCTCACCCAGTTGCACGCAAACCGACCACTCGCCAAGACCCATCAGTAAACTTCCCTCCCTGCCCTCTCCAAGGAAAGTATATATGTTCTGCTTAAACTGCTCTCAGGGCTCTCTGCTCTATTCAAGTGAGCTCTGAGCCCCAGCATGCTGGACCCCCAATAAACCCTTTGCTGTTGGATAAGACAGTCTCTTGGTGGTCTCTTCCTTCAATGCTCACCCGACCTTTACATATGGAGATTCCACCGAGTTCTGGCAGCGGCAGACAAGAGACCCTAACGGGCTCCTCTTGGGTTAAGCAAGGCTCCTCTTTCTGGTTTCAGTGTTAATCTTAGGGCTTGGAAAAATGGCTGTCAATGAAGAGCGTGAGCTCTCTCCAATGGTGGCTGACAGACATGTCACAGAGCCACAGGCCACGTCCCTGGGGGACGCCCCAAAGGACTCGGAAAATCGAGGAACAATAGTCTTTTCGACTCAGTGATATTTTGTATCGGATTCGGTATTGCCAGCCCATTGGGTTTTGCTGGCTACTCAGTCCTGGTCTCTGTTTTGGATGTCCATTGAATGTCTTTATTGACTTGTTTTGTCTGTGTCGTCTGTCCTTGCATTCACTCTTTGTGTATCTTTCATTATGGGACACAGTACTTCAATACCCATGTCCCTGACCCTTGATCACTGGACCAAATTTCACTTAAGGGCTCAGAATCTTTCCTTTTTCAGTGAAACGCTGGACCTGCCAGACTCTCTGTGCCTCAGAATGGCCCACCTTTGGACTTAGATGGCCTCTAGAAGCATCTTTCTGCTTCCCACTAATTTAATAAGCCAGAGATATTGTCTTTCAACTGGGCACACATAGCCATCCGGATGAACAGCCATATATCTTAACTTATCAGGACCTCTGCAAATCTCCTCCTCCATGGGTGAAGCATTTCCTTGCCCCTGCCCCCACTCCTACTCCTTCGCCCACGATCTCTCAAACCCTCTTCTCCTCCTCCTCCTCCACCCTCTGTTCTCCCTGAGTCACAAGATTTGACTCTACTGGACTCTCTTCCCCTCCTTATTCCCTGCCCTCATCCCCCAACCACCAACACCCTCTAAGTGATTCCCCTGCAGCTGACTCAGCCTCTCCACCGTTGGACGAAGCCAAGCTAGCCCAGCGCCCTCCAGATAACTCATCCGCGGCACACACAGCCCCTCCTCCCCAGGAGGAAGCTGGCCTGGCTAAGGGAACTCGCTGGCGGCGAATGTTTGAAAACCCTGGAACTCCTGTGATGATCCCCCTATGTCCCTACGGGCCAATGATTGACAAAGGCAATGGGGGGAAAATGCAAGCCTACCAATATTGGCCTTTCTCCTCTTCAGACCTATATAACTGGAAAAATAACAATCCCCATTTTTTCGAGGATTCTACCTGGCTCACATGTCTGGTTGAGTCATTGATGTTTTCAGAGCCGCCTACTTGGGATGACTTTCAACAACTCCTAGGGACTCTCTTTATGACAGAGGAACAAAAGAGAATCCTCCTGGAAGCTAGAAAAAAAATCCTAAGACCAGATGGGAGACTGACATATCTTCCCAACATAATCAAAGCCGGCTTTCCCTAGAATCAACCCAACTGGTTCCCTAAAACTTTGAAGGTAGAAAGCATCTGTCCACTTCTCACCGGGTTCTAATAGTGGGCATTCGAGCGGCCGCTAGGTGACCAACTAATTTGGCCAAGGTAATAGAGATTATTCAAGGGCCTGATAAATCTGCCTCTATGTTTCTAGAGAGAATTATGGAGGCATAGGATATATACTCCTTTCAATACTCATGCAGAGGATCAAAAGGCATCTGTCACAATGGCCTTTATTGGGCATGCTGCCCTGGATATTTAAAGAAAGTTACAATACTTAGATGGATTACAAGATATGACTTTGAGAGATTTAGTCAGAGAAGCCGAGAAAGTATACTATAAAAGAGAAACTGAGGAAGAGAAGGGAGCAAAGGGAGGATAAAAGAAACAAAAGACAGACTAATGAGTTGACTATGGTCCCGGTCACAACAACCAAAGGGCCAGAAAATAAGAAACAGGGAGACAGGAAGGGATACCTGGTCCCACGCCAGAGGCCCCCCTGACATCAAATCAATGTGCCTACTGTAAAGAAAGAGGACACTGGGTTCAAGAGTGCCCTAGAAAAAGACAGCCACGGGAGGCAGCCATTCTGACTCTTGAGGATGACTACAAAAGTTGGGGCTCAGATCCCCTCCCCAAACTCAGCGTAACTTTTGAAGTGGAGGGGACCCCAGTGAACTTTGAAGTGGATACAGGGGAAATAAACTCAGCCCTTAAGGCCCCATTAGGCCCTCTATCAAATAAAAGGTCTCTAGGTCAAGGGGCTAATGGCTGTAAATGTCGGGCTTGGACAAATAAGAGGACCATGGACCTGGGGAAAGAAAAAATCCATCACTTTTTTTTAGAAATCCCTGAATGCCTGGCCCCATTGATGGGCAGAGATCTGCTCACCAAGCTCCGGACCAAAATAAGTTTTAACCCTGAAGGTCCCCAAGTGGAATTTCTAAATCTTCCAGTAAAAACTCCTACAGTCATGGCTCTAACTATGTCAGTAGAAAATGCATATCAACTCACTCACCTTGGTTCAAAGAAACTGCAGGTATTTCTGAAGTATCAAAAACAGAGTTTTCCACTAACAGACTCACAGCAAAATGAAATAACTGAATGGGTATAAAAACCCTGTTGCTTCCATCAATTGCTTAATGCTTACCCTTTCAAGCTTCCTGCAGGAAAGCACCTACGAGGAACCAGACCAGGACAATTCTGGGAAGTGGACTTTACTGAAATTAAGCCAGCAAGGTATGGACATAAATATCTCCTAGTCTTTGTAGATACATTTTCAGGATGGATTGAAGCCCTCCCCACAAAAAGAAAAAAGAAGAAAAGAAACAGCGCAAATGATGCTCAAGAAGATAGTGGAAGATATTTTTCCAAGATACGTCCTGCCTAAGGTAACAGGGTCTGATAATGCACAGGGGTTCATGGCCCAGGTAAGTCAGGGGTGAGCCAGGAACCTGGGGGTTAATTGGAAGTTATATTGTGCTTATAGACCCCAGAGTTGAGGACAGGACAGGGTGAAAGAATGAATAGAACCATTAAAGAGACCTTAACAAAATTCAGCTTAGCGACCAGCATAAAAGATTGGACTATGCTCCTGCCTTATGCAAATTTTCATGCAAGAAATACTCCCTCTGTTTCTTGAGTAACCTCACCCCCTGTGAAATTCTCTATGGGGCCCCTCCACCCGTAAGGGACCTAACCCCAACTCTAAGACCTAACGATCCCTTCCACACCCCCTTTCTTTACAGACTTAAAGCTCTTGAAAGAACTCAGCGATACCTATAAAAACAGCTTGCCACTGCCTACCAAACTGGGGATGAGGGGACTCCACATCAATATCAATTAAGAGACTTCATCTATGTAAGACACCATCAGGTGTCATCCCTGGAACCCCGCTGGAAAGGACCATACCAGGTGCTACTTATAACACGTACAGTGGTAAAGGTAGACGGAATCACTTCCTGAATCCATGCCTCTCATCTCAACCCTGCGCCCTGTCCAGACTCTTTCTGCAAACTGTAAAAGACTAGTAACACTTTCAAATTGCGTATTCGCCATGTGGATAAGGCTGTAGACTGACCCCTTGGCCACAAATAGTCCTAACCCTCATCAGCCCGTTCAGCAGCGATGGCTGATCACAAATCCTACTGGAAAAAAAGTATAATCTAACTTGCATACAGCCATCTTAGGGACCTGGTGGCCATCTCTCCACCCAGACATTTGTCAGTTGGCTATAGGTCTTTCCTATTGGGATATCCCTGATGAAGAGGATCCCACTAAAATACCATTAAATACCCTCCATACCATAGGTAATGGAAACAAACATTATTGATGTGGGGACATGCGAGCCAGATGCAGGTTGGCTAGCCTGGATTACTATGTTTGCTGGCAGACTATCAAAGCCACAAACAGTCACGGCTGTGTGGGGGAAAAGCCGACTTTTTCTGTAAGTCATGGGGATGTGAGCATACAGGGGCTGCCTGATGGAACCCAAACTCCTCATCTAATTCAGTACAGAGCATTGGCCATACTACCAATTAGATAACCAAAACCGATGGCCCCCAGAGGGGTCTCTAGATCCTCAAATTCTGTGTGACCTTTTTTTTTTTAAAGAGAGAGTGAGAGAGAGAGACAGAGAGAATTTTTAATATTTATATTTTAGTTTTTGGCCGACACGACATCTTTGTATGTGATTCTAAAGATCGAACCCGGGCCACACGCATGCCAGGCGAGCGCGCTACCGGTTGAGCCACATCCCCAGCCCCGCATGACCTTTTAAACTTCTGAAAGTGCTCAAAAGGGTGAAAGGAGGTTTCCCTATGGGCAGGAATTTTCAATCCTTCGCTCACATCATGAACTATGCTTATACAATAGATCCTCACCTTCAGCCTTCTGCTCCAGAGTCTCTGCTGTCACTCCCACCTCAGCAACCAGATTTCTCCCCTCCAATTATTAGATCAAAAACCCAAACCTCCGCTGGTTTTCAGACCATTGCCCCCTTGCTGAGGTAGCAGGTACTGAGGTATCCCTCCACCCACTCTATCCTCTCTTCTCCTGTCAGTGCCTACACCGGGTCCCACCAGGTCCTCTTACCAGCTAACCCAAAGCTAAAACCACCTGAGGAGAGCCCTCAGACCCCTATACAAGATGTAATGAAAATGGCCTTTAATGTTGCTTGTCATCACTGAAAAGGGTTTACTAAGAATTTAAAGTGCCTCACATGCGTTTTGGGATACTCACTCTTGTCTTCCCCTCTGCTCTACCTGTTCTACTGCTCAAGTTTTGTTGCTAGGAAAATCCCAAACCCCTTTCCCATTATTCTTTTACATCTCTCCTTCCTCATTCTCAGATCCTCGGAGCTGCTGTCAGCCCCACCTTTCCTGTCTTCCCCTTCTGTACCAGGCCCACAGAAAAGTCTTAATTGACTTTCTACAGAAGTCTTCACCATGGATGACTTTAGGACTTTCAGCAAAAGAGTCCCTATAAAAGAGTTCAATGTAGATAAACTTCCTCTTTTATTGTTGCCTTGTTCTACTTGGCCACTGGCTAAAAAAATCAGCACTCTTATGCTAGACACCCCCTTACTTGTTTTCCACAAAATATGTGAACAAGACCTCTGCCCGTGAGCTGGGGCTTTACTGAGATGGCTACATTTCTAAGATAAAGAAGTTACCAACTGGGCTCCGTGGTAACACCTGGCAGGGGGCAAAAATAAGAAAGGTAAGAAAAAGCTCTCCCCCTTCCACGTGTCCTTGAAAAGTTAACTTGCCCAGAACAGAGGAAAAAACAGAAACAAAAACTGGTTTTTTGAACATCTGCAGACTGTGAACTTCTGAGCCCCTTCCATGTTGGGTACAAAATTCTGAAATTACCTAAACTTGAGTTTCAGGGGATTAATTGATTACAACAGAAGCAATGCCCTCTAAATCTGGTTGCAACCAAATAGGACGGTTTCCCTGTCTTCGGTGCTATCTTAGGAGCCTTACCTACAACAGCCTAATTCTATATAATTAAACATTGTTTATGATTTAAAGAAATGGACAACAGATGTGATTAATTGTGTAATGGTGCAGATGTTTCCCAGAGTGCTCTAACATGATGCAGATTCATTTGAAGATCAAATAGGGGGGCATACAACCCGTTTCCACTGGGAACATATATCCCTCACTTTAGCCATCCTATTAGGAATAGGAGTTGCTGCAGGGTTGGGAACAGGAACCACTGCACTGGTCCATGGGACACAACAAATGACCCAATTTGAAGCAGCAATAGACCAAAACAAAGATATTAGATACCTCCATCAGAGCTTTGCATGAATCTTTAACCTCTCTCTCTGAAGTTGTTTTACAGAACAGGCGAGTGACACAAAACACACACACACAGAAAAAAATAGCAATATATATGTCAATAATAATTCATCATAAAATATATATTATCCACAGATCCAAAAATATTCATTTTACTGAACATGGATTTATGCATAATGTTGTTCAACTAGGAATCTCACCCATAGGTTGAATATTCAGTTCCAACACGGTTTAGTAGGAGTGATCTCTTCTCACAATTTGTACCTGCCAAGTCATCCACCTCACGAGAATGTATTTGTGGTACCACGTAGGATTCTTTATATGCATATAAAAATACATGTGCTGAATAGGCTACAGAGAAAGGGAGACAGGAATTCACATATTTGTTTACTTTAAAAAAAACATGGAGAACTATTTCAATAAAAAATTGACTAGATTTAACTCCTACACTGTATCATGCATAGGCAAGTCCAAATATACACCGTGCCTCCTCTGAACTGCTTGTATTTCTATTCTGTTTGGGTTATATTTCTCCATCCTATTAGGATTAGTAGTCAGAGTCTGGTCAGGTATGTATCAGTGTCAGGGATTCAGTATTTCGAATGGAAAATAGGAAATTGAATCCAATATGTATGCAAATATATGCTACACAAAAATCTTCCCACTCTCATCCAGAACAATGCTTTAATATTACCTTCACCTCAAGTGAGACACAAATAGAGGAGAAGAGTTAGAAAATCTGTGAATACCTATCTGGAATGGAAAATGCTCCAGATTTCACATCTTTGATGGAGGTAGAGGATTTTCTAAAAGTAAGGCACGGGGTAAACACTCCACAAACATGGAGCTCTGCTGTCCTAAAGACTTTTTGAGAATCTGCCTCTGAGGTCGGGCACTTGAAATATAGGTTGTTGTCAGGAGCTTTAGCTTCTTTTGTAGTAAGACCATCAAAGCTGTGTCTCCATCTCTTTGACCTGAAGAACCTGGTTTCTTATTTTCCAATGAACATGAGGCAGCAGGCCTGAATCATCTCTTTGTAGGTAAACTGTGACCACTGGTGACTTAGTGTCTCTCTGAGTGAACTGTGAAGCCATTTGGTCCTCCTCCACTTTTTGTGGTGTTGTTCCTGCTGCACTGGGAGTTTGATATTCGCTTCATGAAATACAAAGATTCCAACTGGGACACAGTGCTGGAGGGAGTTCTGTCACGTGTGGTGGGTCAGGGTCTGCAAGAGAATGCACCAACCAGGCTTCTATCCCTCATAGCTTGCCCCATTGCCCCCTTGTCCATATCAACCTGATTCTGAACATTGCCCTGAAACCTCTCCATATAACAAGATGACATTACATATAAGGATCTGCTGGCTGCACCATGTCAGTCACAAGCCATTTGGAATCCAATGGTAGATCCTCATGGCCCTACCACGGATATTTTAACACACACCTGCCCACCACTGTTCTAGGCCCACTACTCAGCAGACTCCAAAGTACTGGCATCTCTGTTCTACACCATTTTCATGAAACCCAGTCAATCAGGCACTGTCTTGTATACTCATGATCAGCAACAGGACATTCAAAGGTTCTCCAGTGCCACCTGGTCATGGGAATTTCAATAATTACATGGTGTTCTTCTAGTCATTTTTTAAGGATGAAGTTGGAGGCACTGTGGGTTTCACTTCATTCAAGAACCATTAAATGTTGAGGAAGCTCATTTCAATGAAAGTTCTGGAGAGCTCTCACAGGCAAGGCTTACCAAAGAGAGGCCAAAAGATCACATGAAGCCAGGCCAATTGAGGTCTACAATGTTAGGTCTATGTGTGTTTTGACTCTCAACTATGGCTGCCAAGTCTTTCACAATAAAATCATATGATATATTGGCTGATATTCCCAGTGCTCTGTGGAAAGCCACCCTGAGCCCATGTCTCAGTTTCCAAGGGCGACTCTCATGCGTGGCCTCCTGAAGTCCCATCACAATTCATGGAAATACTTCTCTGAGGTCAGTTCCACAACACAGTCACTAAGGGGAATCACACCAGAGTTCAAGCCCAGGTGGACCCAGACCTTTCTTCCAACTGCCACACAAATGACCACAATTAAAACCAAAACTCTCCCACATGGCCCTTATCTTCTTCCATATAGCCACTCTGGTAACCTCTGGCTGGAGGATTCCATGAGGTCTCAGCCAAAGAGAGTGTCCAAAATAGGCTCCCTTTCCCCTATTTTGCCTAAAGTCAGAGTGGCCTGGACACCCTTTCCATGAACCAGGAGTGATCAATTAAGCCTCCCATTAATACTGCTCTGTTTCTCCAATTTGAGGCCTACTGACTTTCAGGTATAGATTCTTTATGTGATTTGAAGTCATGCGAAAACCCAAGCACCTCTGCAGGGCTTTGAAGAACTCGTTTGACCCAAAGAATACCTATTCTCACTCGATGGAGGTCAGGAACCTAACAGAGGAAGGCGAGAGACTTCATCCACAATGACTGATCTTTTGGCAATTATGGTTTTGGATGCAGACATGGGATCATTCTTTAGATCCATCAGGTGCTGAGAATCAAAGTCACAGCCACATACAAGGCCAAGAGGCTAAATCAGACACATCCCTTTCCAAAGCAATTAAGCAAAGAGCCACAGGTGATGCCCATTCATTTCCATTTGAAAACTGTATTCTTCAGGATTCACAAAGGGGTGGCCTGAATCAAAGTCCTTCCTGACATTCTGGGCAACAGAACAATAGGTAAGCAAAAGGCCCAAAGCAGGGTATATCCACTGAGACTTTCCTGGTCACACTGATATCTGAGTTTTTTGAGATGCTGGCCATTCCCTTCAGCTATCCTGTACATGGCCATGTCAAAGACCTTGGAGGTGGTACATATCTTGGACACAAAACCATGAGCCAATTCTGGAGAGTGGCCAGAATTCAGGAAGAAAACAGCGACTTAGGAAGGTAGTAGGTATTGCCCATCGATAAGGCAAGCTGCACTCCATTCATAAATTGGGCAGGATGAATACTGGGAAGCTTTCTACTAGACAGGACACATCCATTATTGCATTCTCTTTTCTCATGTCTACAACAGTGGACACAGTGGGATACACAGACATAGAAACACTCATCTTGTCAAACGACTTACTAGAAACAGTTCACTTCAAACCAAACAAACCACCTTTCCTACCTATTATCAGAACATGAGACAAAACCACAAACCCACACTCACAAAGGCACCTCCTTCCTTCAAGTATGTGTGTGTCTCTCCAGAGTTTACTCTGAGTGGTGGGCCATACTATGTTCCCCCGAAATGGCCTGTCCTTTCTCAGATCTGGTTTCCTTGGCCAACTCTGTGAAGTTGTCAGGAAAAAGTGATGAGCCACTACCTACTTTCTCCGGAAAAGTCCCTCTTCAGAGCTCTCCTGGCATTTGGCCATACTCAACTCAGTTGGTACCGAGAAAGACTGACTCTGTCCTTGGAAAATCCAAACAACTGAGCCCACTGGGACTGGGACTGGGATTGCCTCTCGGTGTCTGGCTTCTTGGATAGCATTTTCAGAGAGTTCCATCACCAAGTAAATGAGGTATGTCACATTCTTTGGAACTGAATGAGGCAACTGCCTTGGCAACCCCTTTGTCCTAACAGTTGCTTCCAAGGGTCCCATGAGATGGAAGCTGCCCCTACTTCCTGTGACACTTTCACAAGTTAGAATGGTATATCATCCATAGGCACCCGGGAACAGTTCTCCACACAGGCCTGGTTTGGTCCATCTTCTCTACAATTAGGAGAGAGAGGCTGATTCAGACTCATCCCTTCATCCTGACCAGGTTGTTTGCCATGGAAGATGACTTTTGCTCTCTCAGGTCCTTCATACCTCCCTACAACTTCTCCAGGTATCATTTCTGCATTCACCTTTGAGGTTTTCAGCAGGTAGAACGTCCCCTACTTTCCTGTATTTTAAGAACAACTCTGTCCCTGCTCTTCTGTAAATTGAGATTGAGGGAACAGTGTATGTTTAGGATTAATAACAGGTTCGATTTGGGTTAGGAATCATTCTGTGTGATGAATAATTGTATTGGGAACCTGCGATATTTACAAAAACATAGAGGTGAAATATAAGTATGGAAACAGAAATCTAGGTATGATTTTAAGCCCAGAATGGCATTGAGCCCTTGGTTGGGATACTTAGCTTTGAATTATGTTCTGTAACCATGTCTCAGATAATTCAATATACAATGTCACAGGACCTTGTACCTGGGTACATTGAATGTAGAAGAGAACATCTAGTCAAAAAGCGATAGTAGGTAGGATTAGGAAGATAGTCGGTAGGTTTAGGAAGAAGAGTGAGTATAGGATTTGGACCAAAAGTTCTTTAGCAATAGGGTTTCGGTTAGAGAGTGAATGAAAATGTCAGCATATGTGAAGAGTCAGTCACAATGATGAACTGGGGAAAATATGTAGGAAATCAGGCATCAATAAAGACAATATGAAATCAGGCAAAGTATAAAGTGAGTGATAGGATTAGACATTTTCAAGAGGGTTGAGTTTGAATATATAAGCATTGGAAGAAACAAATATGATGTCACCAATAGGATTGACATTTGAGAGCATTAGGCAACCTGGACATGGATTTTTTTAGTTATCCATGTTCACTTTTCTTTTACGCTTTGGTACAATCATAAGTGTGACCATTACATTTTTTGTTCAGAATTTTACTGTGATAAAATATATATGTGGATCAGGTGACATGAGTATTTCTTCCACCATTTCTGGGAGCAATATTTTGAAGACATATACAGTAGTGTTAGGGGTACAAAGAGGTGTACCCTGTGTCTATGAATATAGAGATAATGCATGAGTAGACCATCCTGTGAATAAATAATATAACTGGTTCCACTTTAAATAATGGAATTGACATCTGAAACTATACAGGAAATCTTATGTTGATATACAATCATTTATTCCAACCAGTTATACATCTAATGGAAATATTAGGATTATGGTTTATCATGAAGGGTGTTTGAGTTTTGCTTCATAAGTGATTATAAAAAATGAAAATATTGTGATTGGAAAAAAGTCTTATGAAAAGACCATTCAAGAAACATGGAGGAATACATGTGTTCTGAAGCAGGAAGTGATTGATCATGAAAAAAATGCCTATATGTTTTCTAACATTTGGATGAAATATATATCCTATGATGTGCATAAACTGAAGAAATAGTAATGTACCAGTGTTGAATAAAAATGAACTGCAAAATGCACATCATGTCCCCTAAGAATCTACTTGCATTGATGTTAACTGGGACAGTAACTGTAGAAATATTAGAGTTTGTATGCGCCATTCACTGAAGTTAGTTTCAGTACTAGGAAACAAATATGTATTTCAGGTGGATGATTATTTCTGAGAATGATCTTGTGGAAAGTTTGTTATAAATCCACATATATGAATATGAATGAATTTAGCGAGTGTATAATAAGACACATATATTTCATATATACACACTCACACGCACAGACATTAAAAAGTAACAATATAGGAGATCCAACATGGCGGCGGGCATGGAGAAATCAAGTCTCTGACCTCTTATGCGCGGGCATAGGGAGTCGTAAACTGTCTAAATGCTATTTGCTCAGAATCACTAGGCAATGCTGACCTGACGTCGATCTGGGGCGAACAGTCTGGGACCTTCAGAACACACACAGAGCCCAGATCAGCTGCATACAAGCTCAGATTTGCCTGCTTCTCGTGACTCAGAACTAACGTTCCCGCTGAAATAACTGGTCGGCCCTTCTGAATTTACAGAGTTAAAAGCAAACTGAGCCTTCATAGGCAGTGGCCACTGGATTGAAATGGGGCTTGGGAGAGACAGTTAGGACCAACCGTTGCATTGGTCACCTGGCAAAAGGAATGAACGGTCACCATTTGCATGGGATAACACCATGGCAGAGAACTGACGTCATGGGCAGAGGAGATAACTTTATTGAAATCAGCACGACAGGTGTGTAATCCCCTATCCATCTCTCTCCACACAGCTGGGAAACCTTAAGGGCCCCTCACAGCTCTCCCTTAAGGGACCCTCCCAGCTCTCCCATGAGCAAGATAGCCAGACCAAGGGAATCAGGTGTGGCGCGGGACTCGCGGCGTGGAATTCCCAGCTACCGCTCCCACCAGTGCTGACAACCAGCACCAGCTAATGGGGGCATGGCTACCAGAGGGTAAGCAAATTTGCTGGGGGCTGTCAGCCCAAAGCTCTACAAACTTAGGGTCTGAGGAGGGCAAACAGAGAGAGTGTGCCAGGCGTTCATGAAAACAGGGCTACCAGGAGCAGAGACCTGACATGTAGCCAGTATTTTGGTGAGTGTCACAGTTGAGTGGAGCCTGGCTTGAGGAAACACAAGAGAAGGCCCTAGGTACTCAGGATTAGAGACCCACCCAATCTGGAAGGAAGTGCTGCTGCACAGTGATTGGTTCCCACCTATTGAGAGGAGACGCTTGGCCCAGTGAGTACAGCTCCACCTACTGAAAGAAAAGTTAATTGAAGTCTATGACTTCATGTATTTTTATTATTTTTTTATTTTTAGTTTTTTTTTTCTTTTTCTTTCATTTTCATTTTGTTGTTGTTGTTCTTCAACTTATTTTAATGTTTTTATTTTTTTAATTTTATTATTATTATAATTATTTTAAATTTTAATTTTCATTTTTTAAATTATCATTATTATTTTAAAAAATTATTTTTTCTTTATTTTCTATTTTTTTCTTTTGTCTTTTTATTTCTTTTCAATTTTCTTATTCCCTCTTCCTTGAATTCTACCTACCTATTCTCATTCTCTTTAGTGACTTCTTCCCATCCCTTCTGATATCTTTCCTCCCAAGCTTCAAATAAATTTATAAGAGTAAGCAGTATCTCAGCACTCAAACAGAACAAGAAGTAACATGAGCAACATAAAAAGGCAAGAAAGAAAAGGAGTACAAACAATGAAGGACAACCTAAATTTTCAGGAGGACCTAGAATCATCAGAAAAATGGTCATATAAAGAACTCAAGGAATACCTTAGAGAGATGGAATGGAACCTTAAAGAGGATACGAGACAGCAAGTCCATACAGTGAAAGAACACATTGAAAATGAATTACATAAACAGATAAAAGAAGAAGTTAAGCATCTTTATCAGGGATAGAGATTGTAAAAAAATCAAACAATAATTCCAGAAATGAAGGAAACGATAAACCAAATTAAAAACTCAATTGAGAGTATCACTAACAGAGTGTAGCAAGTAGAATACAGAATGTCACATAATGAAGACAAAATATATCATCTTGAAAAGAGTCTAGCCAACACAGAAAGGCTGGTAAAAAATCACGAGAAAAACATGCAAGAGATATGGGATAACATAAAAAAAACAACTGATGAGTCATCTGGATAGAGGAAGGTACAGAGATTCAAACCATGGGAATTAGTAACCTGTTGAATGAAATAATTACAGAAAATTTTCCAGAAATAAAAAAGGAAACGGATATACAAATTGTAGATGCTTACAGGACACAGAGCACAAAAAATTACAGTAGACCAAAGCCAAGACACATTGTTATGAAGATATCCAATATACAGAACAAAGAGAAAATATTAAAAGCTTAAAGAGAAAAGTTGCAGATTACATTCAGGGGTAAACCAAAAATGTTAACAACGGATTTTTCATCACAGACACTGAAAGTGAGAAGATCCTGGAACAATGTATTTCAAACACTGAAAGACAATGGATGCCAACCAAGAATTCTGTATCCAGCATAATTAAGCTTCAGGTACGACAACAAAATAAAAATCTTTCATGACAAACAAAAGCTAAAAAAATTTTCAGTCAGAAAACCAGCATTGCAAAGTGTATTGAGCAAAACACTACATGAGGAAAAAATAAAAAACAACAACCAAAACCATCAGTGGGAAGTGCCTCAGTAATGACAGAGGGCGCGGGAAAAGCTAATCATGGAGAAACAAACTAAATAAAAAAAAAAAAAGATAAATATTCAAACATGGCTGGCAGTACAAACCATATATCAATAGTAACTCTAAACACTAATGGCTTAAACTCTCCAATAAAGCAACATAGGCTTGTAGCTTGGATTCAAAAAACAAATCCAACAGTATGTTTCCTCCAGCAGACACATCTGAATGGAAAAGACATACAAAGGCTGAAGGTGAAAGGTTGGGAAAAAATATACCATGCACACGGTTCTCATAAGCAAGCAGGGGTGGCCATCCTCATATCGAATAAAATTGACTTCAAGACTAATTTAATCAAAAGGGATAAGGAAGGACATTATATACTGTTAAAAGGAACCATTCACAAACAAGACATAAAAATTATCAATATATACGCACCCTTTAATGGTGCTGCGACGTTCATAAAAAAAATTCTCCTCAAGTTCAAGAATCAAATAGACCACAACACAATAATTATGGGTGACTTCAACACACCTCTCTCATAATTGGACAGATCCTCCAAACAAAAGTTGAATAAAGAAACTATAGAACTCAATATCACAATCAATAACCTAGACTTAACTGACATATATAGAATATATCAACCATCATCAAGTGGATATACTTTTTTCTCAGCAGCACATGGATCCTTCTCAAAAATAGACTATATATTATGCCATAGGGCAACCCTCAGTAAATATAAAGAGGTGGACTTAATACCATGAATTTTATCTGATCATAATGGAATGAAACTGTAAATCAATGAAAAAGAAGGAAGGAAAAATCCTACATCACATGGAAAATGAACAATATGTTACTGAATGATCAATGGGTTACAGAAGACATAAATGAGGAAATCAAAAAATTCTTAGAGATAAATGAAAATACAGACACAACATATAGAAATCTATGGGACACAATGAAAGCAGTTTTAACAGGGAAATTCATCACATGGACGTCATTCCTCAAAAAAAGGAAAGAACAACAAATAGATGAGCTAACACTTCATTTCAAAGCCCTAGAAAAGGAGGAGCAAAACAACAGCAAATGTAGCAGAAGGCAAGAAATAATTAAAATCAGAGCGGAAAACAACAAAATTGAAACAAAAGAAATTATTGAAAAAATTAACAAAAGTAAAGCTTGGTTCTTCGAAAAATAAATAAGATCGATAGACCCTTGGCATCCCTTTATGTTCAAAACATTAGAAAAACTAGGGATAACAGGAACTTACCTCGACATTGTAAAAGCTATCTATGTTAAGCCTCAGGCTAGCATCATTCTGAATGGAGAAAAATTGAAGCATTCCCTCTAATATCTGGAACAAGACAGGGATGTCCTCTACCACCACTTCTATTCAATATAGTTCTCAAATCACTGGCCAGAGCAATTAGACAGATGAAAGAAATTAAAGGCATAAAAATAGGAAAAGAATAACTTAAATTATCACTATTTGCAGCTGACATGATTCTATATATAGAAGACCCAAAGGGGTCTACAAGAAAACTACTAGAACTAATAAATGATTTCAGCAATGTGGCAGGATATAAAATCAACATGCATAAATCAAAGGCATTTCTGTATATCAGTGACAAAACTTCTGAAACAGAAATGAGAAAAAAAAACCACTCCATTCACAATATACTCAAAAAATAAAAATAAAATCTTTGGGAATCAACCTAACAAAAGAGGTGAAAGATTTATACAATGCTTACTACAGAACCCTATAAAGAGAAGTAGAATAAGAACTTAGAAGATGGAAAAATATACACTGTTCATGGATAGGGAGAACTAACATCATCAAAATGGTGATATTACCAAAAGCTCTCTATAGGTTTAACGCAATGCCAATCAAATCCCAACAGCATTTCTTGTAGAAATAGAGAAAGCAATCATGAAATTCATATGGAAAAATAAAAGACCCAGAAAAGCAAAAGCAATTCTAACCAGGAAGTGTGAATAAGGCGGTATAGCGATACCAGATTTCAAACTAAATTTCAGAGCAATAGTAACAAAGACAGCATGGTACGGGTACCAAAACAGGCGGGTGGACCAATGGTACAGAATGTAGGACACAGAGATTAATCCACAATGCTACAACAATCTTATATTTGATAAAGGAGTTAAAAGCATGCAATGGAGGAAGAATAGCATCTTCGACAAATGGTGCTGGGAAAACTGGAAATCCATATGTAACAAAATGAAACTGAATCCCTTTCTCTCGCATGCACAAAAGTTAACTCAAAATGGATCAAGGACCTTGATATCAAATCAGAGACATGGCATCTGATAGAAGAAAAAGTTGGCTACGATCTACATACTGTGGGGTCGGGCTCCAAATTCCTCAATAGGACACCCATAGCACAAGAGTTAATAACTTGTATCAACACATGGGACTTACTCAAAGTAAAAATTTTTTTCTCAGCATAGAAACAATAAGAGAGGTAAATAGGGAGCCTACATCCTGGGAACAAATCTTACTCCTCACACTTCAAATAGAGCCCTAATATCCAGAGTATACAAAGAACTCAAAAAATTAAACAATAAGATAACAAATAACCCAATCAACAAATGGGCCAAGGACCTCAACAGACACTTCTCAGAGGAGGACATATAATCAATCAACAAATACATGAAAAAATGCTCACCATCTCCAGCAGTCAGAGAAAGGTGAATCAAAACCACCCTAAGATACCATCTCACTCCAGGAAGATTGGCAGCAATTATGAAGTCAAACAACAAGTGCTGGCGAGGATGTGGGGAAACAGATACACTTATACATTGCTGGAGGGACTGCAAATTGATGCAGCCAATTTGGAAAGCAGTATGGTGATTCCTTGGAAAGCAGCGAATGGAACCACCATTTAACCCAGCTATTCCCTTTCTCGGTCAATTCCCTGAAGACCTAAAAATAGCGTGCTACAGGGACACTGCTACATCAATGTTCATAGCAGCACAATTCACAATAGCAAGACGGTGGAACCAACCTAGATGCACTTCAATAGATGAATGGATAAAAAAAAGTGGCATTTATACACAATGGAGTATTACTCTGCATTAAAAAATGACAAAATCATGGAATTTGCAAGGAAATGGATGGCACTAGAGCAGATTATGCTAAGTTAAACTAGCCAATCCCAAAAAAACAAATGCCAAATGTCTTCTTTGATATAAAGAGAGTAACTAAGAACAGAGAAGGGATGAAGAGGATGAGAAGACGATTAACATTAAAACAAGGATGAGAGGTGGGAAGGAAAGGGAGAGAGAAGAGAAATTGCATGGAAATGGAAGGAGACCCTCAGGGTTATACAAAATCACATACAAGAGGAAGTGAGAAGAAAGGGAAAAATAATACAAGGGAGAGAAATTTATTACAGTAGAGAGGGTAGAGAGAGAAGAGGAGAGGAGAGGGGAGGGGAGGGGGATAGTAGAGGATAGGAAAGGCAGCAGAATACAACAGACACTAGTATGGCAATATGTGAATCAATGGATGTGTAAGTGATGTGATTCTGCAATCTGTATATGGGGTAAAAATGGGAGTTCATAACGCACTTGAATCAAAGTGAGAAATATGATATATCAAGAACTATGTAATGTTTTGAAAAAGCATAAATAAAAATTTAAAAAAAGGAAACTAACTTTGGTGAATGATGCACGTGAATCCTAATATTTCTACAGTAACTGATCCAGTTTAATATCAATGCAAGTAGATTCCTTTGGTACATGATGTGTATTTTGACGTTTATTTTTATTCAACACTGGTACATTACAATTTCATCAGTTTATGCACATTAAAGGATATATATTTCATCCACAATTTAGCAAATTTATAGGCATTTGTTTCATTTTCAATCACTTCCTGCTTCAGAACTCATGTCTTCCTCCATATTTCTTGACTGGTAATTTTATGAGACTTCTTTCCAAAAACATTATTTTCAATTTCCATAATCATTTTGAAGCAAAACTCACACACACTTCATGATAAACCATAACTCTAAGATGACAATTAGATATATAACTGGTTGGAATGAATGATTGTATGTCAATATATGATTTCTTATATATATTCAGATATCAATTCAATCCATTATTTAAAGTGGAACCAGTTATATTATTTATTCAGAGTATGTTCTATTCATGCATTATCTCTATATTCATAGACACAGGGTACACCACTTTGTACCCCCAATACTAATTTATATGTCTTCAAATATTGCTCACAGAAATGGTGAAAGAAATTCTCATGTCACATGATCTACATATATATTTTATCACAATAATTTTCTGGGCACAAAATGCAAGGTCACACTTATGATTGTACCAAATCCTAAATGAAAATTGAACATGGATTACTAAAAACATCCATGTCCAGGTAGCCTAATGCTTTCAAATGTCATTTCTATTGGTGACTACATATTTGTTTCTTCCTAAGATTATGTATTCAATAACAATCCTGTTGAAAATGTCTAAACCTATCACTCACTTTATAATTGCCTGATTTTGTAATGTCTCTATTGATATTTTCTTTTCTATATTTTCCCCAGTTCATCATTGTGACTGACTCTTCGCATATGCTGACATTTACATTCACTCTATAAATGAAACCCTATTGCTAAAGAACATTTGATCCAAATTTTATACTCACTCTTTTTCCTAAACTTACGACTGTCTTCCTAATCCTACCGACTATCTCAATTTGAGTGGATGTTCTCTTCTACAATCAATCATCCAAGGTACAAGGTCCTATGCCTTTGATTATCAATTTATCTGAGACAAACGTGCAGAACACAATTAAAAGCTAAGAATCCCAATAAAGGGCCTAATGCCCTTCTGGGCTACAAATCTTACCTAGATTTCTGTTTTCATACTTATATTTCACTTCTAAAGTCTTATAAATATAGCAGGTTCCCAATAGCATTATTCATCAAGCAGAATGATTCCTAACCCAAATCGAACATGTTTTTAACCCTAACCATACACTGTTCCCTCAATCTAACTTTACAGAAGAGCATGGACAGAGTTCGTCTTGCATTTCATCAATGTATGGGATCTTCCACCTTCTGAGAACCTCAAAGGTCCTTGCAGATTTGATCCTTGGAGACGATGTAGGCAGCTATGAAGGACCTGAGAGACCAAAAGTCATCTTCTATGGCAAACAACCTGGTCAGGATGAAGGGGTGTGTCTGAGTAAGCCTCTCTCTTCTTAATGTCGAGAAGATGGACCAAACCAGGCCTATGTGGAGAGCTGTTCCCGCAAACTGGTGCAGCCAATTTGGAAAGCAGTATGGAGATTCTTGGGAAAGCTGGGAATGGAACCACAATTTGACCCAGCTATTGCCCTTTTCGGACTATTCCCTGAAGACCTTAAAAGAGTAAACCTCAGGGATACTGCTGTTGTTCATAGCAGTACAATTCACAATTGCTACACTGTGGACCCAACCCCGATGCCCTCTAATAGATGAATGGATAACAAAAATGTGGCATTTATACACCATGGAGTATTATGCAGCACTAAAATATGACAAAATCATGGAATTTTCAGGGAAATGGATGGTACTAGAGCAGATAATGCTTAGTGAAGCTAGCCAATCCTTAAAAAACAAATACCAACTGTCTTCTTGGATATAATGAGAGCAACTAAGAACAGAACAGGGAGGAAGAGCAGGAAGAAAAGATTAACATTAAACAGAGACATGAGGTGGGAAGGAAACGAAGAGAAAAGGGAAATTGCATGATAATGGAGGGAGACCCTCATTGTTACACAAAATTACATATAAGAGGTTGTGAGGGGAATGGGAAAATAAACAAGGAAAGAAAAGAATTACAGTATATGGGGTAGAGAGAGAAGATGGGAGGGGAAGGGAGGGGGGATAGTAGAGTATAGGAAAGGTAGCAGAATTCAACAGTAACTAATAGGGCATTATGTAAAAATGTGAATGTGTAACCAATGTGATTCTGCAATCTATAATTGGGGTAAAAATGTGAGTTCATAACCCACTTGAATCCAATGTATGAAATATGCTATGTCAAGAGCTATGTAATGTTTTGAGCAACCAAAAAACCGAAAAAGAAAGTAGCAATATATATGCCAATCGAAATTCATCATGAAATATATAAAATCCACAGATGCAAAAATATTCATTTTACTGAACATGGATTCATGTATAATGTTATTCAACTAGGAAGCTCACCCATAGGTTGAATTTTCAGTTCCAACAGCGTTTAGGAGGAGTGATTTCTTCTCACAATTTTTATCTGCCAATTCAGCTACCTCACAAGTATGTACGTGTGATACCCAGTAGGACTCTATATGTGCATATAAAAATACATGTGCTGAATAGGCTACAGAGAAAGGGAGACAGGATTCCCATATATGTTAACTTTAAAAACACATGTTTAATTATTTCAACAAAAAATTGACTAGATTTATAACTCCTATAGTATATAATGCAAAAGGCAATTCCAACTACACACCATGCCTCCTCTCAACGGCTTGTATTTCTATTCTGTTTGGGTTATTTTTTACCATCATATTAGGATTATTAGTAAGAGTCTGGTATGGTATGGGTTCGTGTCAGGAATTCAGTATTTCAAATGGAAAATTGGAAAATGAATTCAATGTGTATGTAAATATGTGCTACACAAAAATCTTCCCACTCACATCCAGAACAATGCCTTGACATTACCTTCGCCCCAAGTTAGACACAATTAGAGTAGAAAAGTGTGAAAATCTGTGAATACATATCTGGAATGGAAAATGCTCGGGAGTTCACATACTTGGAGGTGGTAGAGGAGTTTCCAAAAGTAAGGAACAGTGTAAACACTCCACAAACATGGAGCTCTGAGAGCCTAAAAACTATTTGAAAAACAGCCTCTGAGTTTGGGCACTTGAAATATATGTTGTTGTCAGGAGATTTGGCTTCCTTTGTAGTGAGACCATCAAAGCTGGGTCTGCATCTATGTGACCTGAAGGACATGGTTTCTTATTTTCCAATGAACATGAGGCAGCAGTGCTAAATCCTCTCATTGTAGTTAAACTGTGGTCACTGTGGGCTAAGTGTCTCCCTGTGTGGACTGTTAAGCCATTTGGTCATCCTCCACTTTTTGTGGTATTTTTGCTGCTGCACTGGGAGTTTGGTATTTGCTTCACAAAATGCAAGGAGCTAACTGGGACACAGTGCTGGAGGGAGTTCTGTCACGTGTGGTGGATGAGGGTCTGCAGGAGAATACACCAACAAGGCTTCTTTCCCACATAAATTGCACCAATAACCATAGAAACCTGATTCTGAACATTTCCCAGAAAGCTTTCCATATAACAAGATGCCTTTACATATAAGGGTCTGCGGGCTGCACCATGTCAGTCACAAGCCATTTGGAAGCCAATGGCAGATCCACATGGCCCCACCATGATGTTTTATCACACACCTGCCCACCCCTGCTCTAGGCCCACTACTCGGCATGGCCCAAATTACTGGCATCTCTGTTCTACACTATTTTCATGAAACCCAGTCAAACAAGGCAATGTCAGGTATACTCATGATCAGCAACAGGAAATCCAAAGTTTCTCCAGTGCCACCTGGTCAATGGAATTTCCAAAATTTCATGGTATTTATCTAGTCATTTTTCAAGGATGAAGTTGGAGGCACTGTGGGTTTCAGTTCATTCAGGAACCATTAAGTTTTGAGAAAGCTCATTTCAATGAAAGCTCTGGAGAACTCCCACAGGCAAGGCTTCCCAAAGAGTGACCAAAATGCCACATGAAGCCAGGCCAATTGAGATCTACAATGTGAGGTCCATGTGTGTTTTAACTCTCAACTATGGCTGCCAAGTCTTTCAAAATAAAATCATGTGATATGCTAGCTGAGATTCCCAGTGGTCTGTGGAAAGCCACCCTGGGCCTAGATCTCAGTTTCCAAGGGCGACTCTCATGAATGACCTTTTAAAATCCCAACACATTTCATGGAAATACTTCTCTGAGTTTAGTTCCAGAACTCAGTCTCTAAGGAGAATCACACCAGAGTTTGTTCCCAGGTGAACCCAGTCATCCATTCCAACCGCCACAAAAATAACCACAATTAAATCCAAAACACTCCCACATGGCCGTCATCTTCTTCCATAGAGACACTCATCATTATGTCTTGCTGAAGGTTACTATGAGGGTCACAGCCCAAGAAAGTGTCCAAAATAAGCTCAATTGCCCCTCATTTGCTTAAAATCACGGTGGCCTGGGCACTTTTCCTGTGAATCAGGAGTGATGAAATATTCCTGCTGTTAAAGTGTTCCACTTCTCAAATTTGAGTCCTACGTGCTGTCAGGTATATATTCTTTTTTCTGATTTGGAGTCATGAGAAAACCGAAGCACCTATGGGCTAGCCTCTTCAGGGATTTGAAGAACTCATTTGACCCAAATGATTCCTATTCTCACTTGATGAAGGTCAGGAACCTAACACAAGAAGGCAAAAAAATTCATCCACAATGACTTCTCTTTTGGCCATTTTTGTTTTGGAAAAACATGGGATCTTTCTTTAGATTCATCAGGTGCTGAGAATCTAAGCCACAACCTCACACAAGGACAAGAGGCTGATTCAGACACATCCTATTCCAAAGCAATTAAGCAAAGAGCCACAGGTGATGCTCATTCTTTTCCATATGAAAACAGTTTTCATCAGGCTTCACAAATGTGTGGCCTGAGGCAATGACCTTCCTGAAATTTAGGTTAATAGAAACCTAAGTAAGCAAATGGCCCAAAGCAGGGTTTCTCCACTGAGAATTTACTGGTCACACTGATATCTGAGTTTTCTGAGATGCTCCCATTCCTTCAGCTATCCAGTACATGGCCATGTCACAGAGCCTTCTGGTGATACATGAGCCTATTCTGGAGCGTGGCCAGAATTCATGAAGAAAACAGGAACTTAGGGAGATAGTAGGTTTTGCCCATCCATAAGGCAAGCTGCAGTCCATTCATCAAATGGGCAAGATGAATGCTGGGAAGCTTTCTACTAGAGACAACACATCCATTAATGCATTCTCTTCTAATGTCTGCAACCACGGATACAGTGGGATACACAGATATAGAAACACTCACCATGTCAAAAGACTTTCTAGAAACAGTCCACTCCAAACCAAACAAACCGCCTTTCCTACCTATTCTCAGAACATGAGAAAACACCACAAACTCACACCCACAACAGCAAAGGCACCTCCTTCCCCCAAGTAGGTCTGTGACGATCCGGAGTGTCTTCTGACTGGTGGACCATATAATGTTCCCCCAAAATGGCCTGTCCTGTCTCAGATTTGGTCTCCTTGGCCAACTCTGTGAAGTTGTCAGGTGCCAGAGGTGAGCTACTACCTGCTTTCTCAGGATAGGCCTCTCTTTAGAGCTCTGCTGGCATTTGTCCATCCTCACATCAGTAGGTACCAAGAAAGACTGACTCTGTCCTTGGGAAAAGCAAACAAGTTAGCCCACTGGCACTTGGACTGGGACTGGCTCTGGGTGCTTGGCTTCCTGGATCCCAAGTTCAGAGAATTCTATCACCAAGGAAGTGAGGTAAGGTCACTTCCTTCAGGAACTGAATGAGGTCACTGCTTTGGTAACCACTTTGTCCTAACAGTTGCATCCAAGGTTCCCATGAGATTGCGGCTGCCCCTACATACTGTAACATATTCAGAAGTTACAATTGTATATCAACCATAGGAACTTGGGAACTGCTATGCACACAGGCCTGGTTTGGTCTATCTTCTCTACAATAAAAAGAGAGAGGCTGATTCAGACACATCAATTCATCCTGAAAAGGTTGTTTGCCATGGAAGATGACTATTGCTCCCTCAGGTCCTACACAGCTGCCTACATCTCCAAGGATCATTTCTCCATGGATCTTTGAGGTTCTCATCAGGTGGAAGGTCACCTATATTCCTATATTGTAAGACCAACTCTCTCCCAGCTTTTCGGTATGTTATATTAAGGGTAGAGTTTATGGTTATGTGTAATAACAGCTTTGATTTGGGTTAGGAATCATTCTGCGGAATGAATAATGTTATTGGCAACCTGCGGTATTTACAAGAGTATATAGGTGACATCTAAGTATGAAATCAAAAATTTAGGTAAGATTTGAAACCCAGAAAGGCATTGGGCCCTTTAGTGGGATACTTAGCTTTGAATTATGTGCTGCACATTTGTCTCAGATAAATCAATATACAAAGGCATAGGACCTTGTACCTTGGATGATTGAATGTTGAAGAGAACATCCAGTCAAAAAGAGATAGTCAGTAGAATTAAGAACGTAGTTGATAGGCTTAGAAAGAAGAGTGAGTATAGGATTTGGAACAAAAGTTCTTTAGCAATAGGGTTTTGGGTAGAGAGTGAATGTAAATGTGAGCACATGTGAAGAGTCAGTCAAAATGACGAACTGGGAATAACATGTAGGAAAGCAGATATCAATAGAGACATTAGGAAATCAAGCAAAGTATAAAGAGAGTGATAGGATTAGACATTTTCAACAGGCTTGAGGTTGAATATATAATCTTAAGAAGAAACAAATATGTAGTCATCAATTGGATTGACATTTGAGAGCATTAGGCAACCTGGACATGGATGTATTTAGTAATCCATGTTCACTTTCCATTTAGGCTTTGGTACAATCATAAGTGTGACCTTTGCTTTTTGTGTCCAGAATATTCTGTGATATAATGTATATGTGGATCAGGTGTCATGAGTATTTCTTCCACCATTTCTAGGAGCAATATTTTGAAGACGTATAAATTAGTATGGGGGTAGAAATAGGTGTACCTTGTATTTATGAATATAGAATTAATGCATGAATAGACCATACTGTGAATAAATAGTATAACTGGATCCACTTTAAATAATTGATTGAAGTGATATCTGAAAATACATAAGAAATGTTATATTGATATAATATCATTCATTCCAACCAGTTATATATCTAATGTTCATCTTAGGGTTATGGTTTATCATGAAGGGTGTTTGAGTTTTGTTTCAAAAGTGATTATGGAAATCAAAAGTAATGTGTTTGGAAAGAAGTCTCATGAAAAGATCAGTCAAGAAACATAGAGAAATACATGAGTTCTGGAGAAGGAAGTGATTGAAAGTGAAACAAAGGCCTATAAATTTGCTAAATAGTGGATGAAATATATATCCTATGATGTGCATAAACTGAAGAAATAGTAATGTACCAGTGTTGAATAAAAATGAACGTCAAAATACACATCATGTCCCATAGGAATCTAGTTGCATTGATGTTAAACTAGGTCAGTTACTGCAGAAATATTAGAATTTGTATGCACCTTTCACTGAAGTTAGTTTTCAGTACTAGGAAACAAATATGTATTTCAGGTTGATGAATATTTCTGAGAATAATCTTGTAAAAAGTTGATTATTAATCCACATACATGAACATGAATGAATTTGGGGAGTGTATATAAGACTCATAAATTTCATATTTTGAAAAATCTGGAGAGTGTGTGTGTGTGTATATATATATATATATATATATACACAAACAAAGACAGACATTAAAAAGTAGCAATATATATGTCAATCGAAATTCACCATGAAATTTATATCATTCACAGATCCAAAAACATTCATTTTACTGAACATGGATTTATGTATAATGTTGTTCAACTAGGAAGCTCACCCATAGCTTGAATTTTCAGTTCCAAAAGCGTTTAGGAGGAGTGATTTCTTCTCACCATTTGTATCTGCCAAGTCAGGCACCTCACAAAGATATACGCGTGTTATCAGGTAGGATTCTATATGTGCATATAAAAATACATGTGCTGAATAGGCTACAGAGAAAGCGAGAGAGGAATTCACATATTTATTAACTTTAAAAACACATGGAGAACTATTTCAATTAAAAGTTGACTAGATTTATAACACCTACCCATTATCTTGCAGAAGGCAAGTCCAATATACACCATGCCTCCTCTGAACTGCTTGTATTTCAATTCTGTTTGGGTTATTTTTCTCCATCATATTAGTATTAGTAGTTAGAGTCTAGTAGGGTATGGGTTATTGTCAGGGATAAAGTATTTTGAATGGAAAATTGGAAAATGAATCCAATGTGTATGCAAATATGGGGTATTCAATAATCTTCCCACTCTCATCCAGAACAATGCCTTGACATTACCTTTGCCCCAAGGAAGACACAATTAGAGGACAAGAGTTAGAAATTCTGTGAATACATTTATGGAATGGAAAATGCTCAGGAGTTCACAACCTTGGAGGTGGTAGAGGAGTTTCCAAAAGTAAGGAAAAGGGGTGATCACCCAACCTGATCTTTCGTTAATATTGGGAGCCATCTTGCCACAAAGCCATGGAAAGATAATTTTTGCTTTACTATAAATTACTGCAAATTCTGAACCTGCTTGGAATGCCTGCCCATGCCTTGAACTCACCCATGCCTAGAGTTCTGACCATATCGCAGCCCTCTCTGAAACTTTAGTGACACCTCATAAATATTGGCCTTTCCTGGCCAGACAACGACCCTCTCTGAGGCTCTAATGGTCTTCATAATTTCTGATGCTGGGGCAGCGAAAAAAAATGTGAACTACAATTAGTGTGATGCTTGTCAAAGTTCTGTTTTCTGAAACTTCCTTTTTGTGTAACTTTTTGGGCTATAAAGCTGGGGTGTAGGAAAGGTGGGGACGCTGTCTTTTTTCCACCGTTTTGAGAAGGAGAGTCAGCCTGGCTGGTTGAACTAATAAGCTTGCCTTAATTTGATTTTAATTGGGGTCACTGGTTTTTTCTTGCGTCCTGGTCTAACATTTTGGAGTTCCTCAGCGAGATGACCCAACCAGATCACAAGACCAGACTGCTGGAAATTATGAAGCTGGCCTTTCCTCCAGGACTCAGATCTGGAAAGCCAAGTTTCAAGGCCTTGGAGTGAGCCTTTGGTCCGGGGAGCACTGCACTGAACCATCACACTAAAACTATTAGCAAGCACCTGGTGGAGGAAGCCTCCATAGGTAAGTGGTGCCATTATAACATCTGATATCCGGTTAAGTGAGATGTCTTCTGATGACAGAGAGGTGGCCTGGGGAAGCTCACATATACTCCTGTCCTGGACAGTAACAAGAATTGTCCTGTCCTCTGTTCTGTTCTGTAGGGAATTTCTCTGAAAGAGTAGAAAGGTGCAGCCAGGCACGCAAGAGCTCCTACCTCGGAGCTTCAGCAAGACGTTGTATTGCTCCTCTGTTTTTCTGTATCTTCGCCAGGTTTGTGTTTCTTTGTGTTTTGTTCTGTGTTTTATATGTTTTTGTTTGTTTGTTTTTGTGCATCTTGTTGTGTGATTTCTGTGGTTAAAAACTTAAGGATATTGGATGTAAAAATGGATAATAAAGCAAGTAAGCCTGACACCCCTTTGGACTGTGCTCTAAGGAACTGTGATGAAGTTTACACCCCTTTGTTAAGCAGGATAAGAGAAGCCCCTAGCTGGCTGCCTGGAGCCCACCCACTGCACAGGGCAATGCCTGCTGGTGACCTAAAAACAGAGTATCTCCCAGGTTAACAATGGAAACTTTTTTAAAACCCCTTGTCGCTCCAGATCAAGAGAGTCACAACTTTTGGGCAGAGTTCCCTGTGTTTATGCTTTGTTAGCAAAGCAGTAAACCTCCCTTTTTATTTTTCTCAAACCCTGTCCTCATTATTAAATAGGTATTAATTCGCTTCAAGGTCAGGAACCAAACTTTAAGTTACAAATTTTGATAAACACCCCCCCAACGCCCAGGAACTTTTTGAAAGCTGACTACTGAAATGTTAGGAGATGGAGCGTGCTTGGGGTGGAACCAAACCAGAGGAGCTAATCCTGTAAGTAAAAGGAGGGACTGAGGGACTCCCAGCAGCTGCCAAAGCCCTGTTGCTTCAGGGAATTCCCTCTTTACTTCCCTGCACTGTAAAAATTATGCCACCCCTGTCTTCTTAAAAAACAGAAAAAGTAAAAGGGACACTAAATGCAGTAAAGTCACCATGGAAACACTTGATATTACATTTCAGGTTGCCACTCTGTGAAAACATCTGATCCTCTTGTGGGGACATCTATCGTGCCACTGGTGTAGGAGATTTTTCTCTTATCTGCTCTGTTTTTAAGTCTTCTGTCTGTCAGCCATAGTCTGGAGCTCCTTTCTGTCTGTCTTGTGTCTTTGTTTCTGGCCCTTTAAGACATGTTTAATAATGTGCTGATATTATAAATTGTTTCTTGGGAATGATCTTAGCTCAATGTGTGTTTTAATGATGATGTTTTATTGTAACAATCTGGTATCTGAATGGGTTTTTGAAGCATTGCTCAATCTTGCAGTTAAAAGTCGGGTTTAGGTAATTGTTTAGTTTATGATTTCAGATAATTCATGCCAGATAACTTAAATTCTTATGATGGAAAACTAAAGAACTCTACTTCCAAGTTGGCAAGTAACTTCCCAAACATTCAGTTTTGTTTTTCACTAATTTTGAATTGGGTAGACTGGGAAAATGTCACAGTGTGTACCAGTGCATTCATTTGGACAAGGATAGTAAATCATAGTAAGGTATCTGTTGACAAAACAAGATGTAAAGATATAAAATTTTGTGAATTTTATCTTAAAATTGTATCAAATTTCAACATCCGAATCTGAAAATTATGGTTAAAATGCCTTAGGCCTGAGGTGTCTGCTCAGAATAGCAGTTTTTTCCTCCTCCTTCCAGACCTCAGCCAGGACTTATGTTGAAATTCAAATGAAAGAAGCCTGCAAACTCAGTAGGAGACTGATCTGAGGCCTAAGGGGGGAAAAAAGTTGAATTGTATGGTATTTACTAATTACTGGCCAGTCATTTTTTCCAGGACTCTAATTTTTTTCCTTAGATTCTGTATTTTTTTTGAGCTCATGATTTTGATCATACAGACCTAGGTTAATGTTTTTCTGATCATTTCTATCTTTGACCAACAGTGGAGTTTTTGAAACATTTCAGTGGAGATTTCACCTGCAAAAAGCTACAAGGCCTTTACTATTATTATGTGTGCACACATTTGTTATGTGTTGTATGTCTACATATACATATATCCGTATATCATATTGATGATATACAAATTAACATATATATGGAGCACTCATAAAAAAAGCACTCATAAAAACAAATTTTAAAAAGTGGATTCAAAGAACTTAAATTCACCTGATTTAATTGGTTCAATTTAAATTGGATAAACAGATAAAAATAAATGTCTTTAAATTTAAGCTTACAAGTTTTTCTAGGTGTTCAAAAATCTAATAAAATATTAATGCCGACAAAAGGTCTAATATGCCTTGGTTCTAGGACTTTTCCTTCAACAAAAAAATCGCTTACACTGTTCAATACATTTGTCTAATATTTTGAAAAATAAGTAATGTAAATTTGATATGGGATTACTCATTCAAGAGTACTTTTGTTAGATATCTGGTTGATTTACTAAGGTCTGTATAAGTTTGTCCTAAAGTCTGTATAAGATTGTAAAAATCAGTCATGTGTTAAAGAGACAAAAATTTCTTAAACATAAGTTTACCCATAACATTGTGTTTATTAAGTTTTATTTTTTCTAGAGCTAGCAACCATAAAAATTAAACAACTGATTAAATAAGAACTGTTATTTTAAAGCACTGTACTGTCATTTCTTTAAAAGCTAAACTTGGTTAATGTAGAAACATCAATGCAGTTGTGATGCTATTAATGTGCTTATATCTTCCAGGTATACAAGTCTGTAAGGTAGAAACTTTAAAACAGCATTACATCAAGCTGGTGTTCTAAAGTTGTATGGTAAAAAAATATATTGGGGATTTATTTACCTGAAATCAATAAGATATGTAAACTTTTATGTTACTTTTTACACTGGGGAACAATTTATATGTATTTTTAAGTTAATGAGAGCCTAATCTATGTAAAGGTTAAAAAGTTTCAGCCTTTCTTTAATTAATGTTTTAAATGTTATATCATATGGTGTTAACTAATGTTCATGTGACCTCAAAAAATTTATGTAAACTTTGTAAAATGATATTTTCAAAACAAAGATTAGCTTTAGAACTAAAACACTTAAGATTTATAATGAGCACTGCCTTACCTGAGATAAGGCTCTGTGTCCCATCTTACTATATGTGAGAATGACTACGAAAGCAGTAGGTCAGATGTTATTTCATTTAAAGTTATGTTCAAAAGTTTTTTTTTTGTTTTTTTTTTTTTCGGTCAAGATCACTAGCATCTCAAAAAGGGGATGTAATCTATAACTCAGCCAAAAAATTCAGGGTAGCTATTACAAGAACTGAGTATGTTTACTCTTGTTTATTTTATTTTGTAATTTCCTTATAGGTGACATAAAGTTTTCCTGTTAGTGTTTTACAGAAGTGTTGCTTTAAGAACACAGCATGGGTTAATTTAAGATAATAACCCATCACCTACAAGACAGACAGAATAATACAGATCCCAATTAATAAAAAGTTAAATAATTTTAAATTATAGACATGAAAGCCCAGTACTCTTAATATAAGGCTGTTAAAATTTATTTGATGGATGTTTAAGATTAGGATTTAAAATTAAAGTTAAATGAAAAGGGACAAGAAAACTAATATTTGGCTCTTGCCCTCTGAGTCAGTCTGTATCCAGAGAACAGCGGACTTCTCTAAAGAGCTTTGCAACTCTGAACCACATAACCTCCTGATCAGGGAGATTAATAAGACCACTGGAGAACAGAAAGCCAATCAGTGCATTGCTACAAAGAGGATAGTCATCAGAGAAGGGAGATATCCCTGATGCTTCCAAGGGAAGCCACATGGTCAAGGAAGACCTGGACCCACCTAGCACAAATGGCACTAGCAGAACTGAGAAGCTGCTCTCAATTTTCCCCAAGAATGACTCACATAAAAGCTCAGCTCACTGTTCACAATATAGAGAAACAAAAGTCAGTTTGACTGCTTCATATTAAACACTTAGAATAGACAGTTAAAAACAAAATACAGCCATTCCTGGGCATTTTATATAATAATAGTAATAATAATATATTATGGTATTCACTTCATGTTAGCCTCCCAAAATAAGTAAGACTGGAGGCTACAAAGAAGGATTCTCAGACAGGAATGCCTGATAACTATAAAATGAGACTATCAAAAGGATCTGCCAGAGGCAGAAGTTTTTAGTTTAAGGCCTACAGATATTCTTAAGCTAAACACATAGGCTTGGTATTTGTAAGTATGATTATCCAGCCCTGAGTAAGAGAATTAAAGGTGTCTCTATTAGACACAGAGGTCATACTAAAAGGATTTTGCAAGATCAGATGACATTAAATTATTAAACTGTATCTTATGGGGAGGGACAACTGTAACACTAAAAGTTAAATATTAAGTTAACAGTCCTGATAACCGGGGATATTAAAGGCTTGTGAGGGAACTTCTATACAGTGACATGTTCCAGCTGCTGCAACATTTATTCAGTACTCATGTTATTTGTTTCTCTCATAGAAGAACCCATTCCCAGATGACTTTACAACCTGTTCTTCCACAACCAGACTTCAAACCGAACTGACTTCTAAACAGCATGGTACTGGTACCAAAACAGGCGGGTGGACCAATGGTACAGAATAGAGGACACAGAAACAAATCCACAAAACTACAACTATCTTATATTCAATAAAGGGGCTAAAAACATGAAATGGAAGAAAGATAGCATCTTCAACAAATGGTGTTGGGAAAACTGGAAATCCATATGCAACAAAATGAAACTGAATCCCTTTCTCTCACCATGCACAAAAGTTAACTCAAAGTGGATCAAGGAACTTGAGATCAAATCAGAGACATGGCGTCTGATAGAAGAAAAAGTTGGCTATGATCTACATACTGTGGGGTCGGGCTCCAAATTCCTCAATAGGACACCCATAGCACAACAGTTAATAACTAGAATCAACAAATGGGACGTACTCAAACTAAAAAGTTTTTTCTCAGCAAAAGAAACAATAAGAAAGGTAAATAGGGAGCCTACATCCTGGGAACAAATCTTTAGTCCTCACACTTCAGATAGAGCCCTAATATCCAGAATATACAAAGAACTAAAAAAATTAAACAATGAGATAACAAATAACCCAATCAACAAATGGGCCAAGGACCTGAACAGACACTTCTCAGAGGAGGACATACAATCAATCAACAAGTATATGAAAAAATGCTCACCATCTCTAGCAGTCAGAGAAATGCAAATTAAAACCACCCTAAGATACCATCTCACTCCAGTAAGATTGGCAGCCATTAGGAAGTCAAACAGCAACAAGTGCTGGCGAGGATGTGGGGAAAAGGGTACTCTTGTACATTGCTGGTGGGACTGCAAATTGGTGTGGCCAGTTTGGAAAGCAGTATGGAGATTTCTTGGAAAGCTCGGAATGGAACCACCATTTGATCCAGCTATTCCCCTACTCGGTCTATTCCCTAAAGACCTAAAAAGAGCACACTATAGGGACACTGCTACATCCATGTTCATAGCAGCATAATTCACAATAGCAAGACTGTGGAACCAACCTAGATGCCCTTCAATAGACGAATGGATAAAAAAATGTGGCATTTATACACAATGGAGTATTACTCTGCATTAAGAAAAGACAAAATCTTAGAATTTGGAGAAAAATGGATGGCATTAGTGCAGATTATGCTAAGTGAAGCTAGCCAATCCCTTAAAAACAAATGCCAAATATCTTCTTTGATATAAGGAGAGTAACTAAGAACAGAGTAGGGACAAAGAGCATGAGAAGAAGATTAACATTAAACAGGGATGAGAGGTGAAAGGGAAAGGGAGAGAGAAGGGAAATTGCATGTAAATGGAAGGAGACGCTCAGGGGTATAAAAAATTACATAGAAGAGGAAGTGAGGAAAAAGGAGGAAAAATATAAGGGGGAGAAATGAATTACAGTAGAGGGGGTAGAGAGAGAAGAGGGGAGGGGAGGGGGGAGGGGGGATAGTAGAGGGTAGGAAAGGCAGCAGAATACAACAGACACCAGAATGGCAATATGTAAAACAATGGTTCTGCAACTGTTGTGATTCTGCAATCTCTATATGGGGTAAAAATGGGAGCTCATATCCCACTTGAATCAAAGTGTGAAATATGATATATCAAGAACTATGTAATGTTTTGTACAACCTACAATAAAAATTAATTAAAAAAAAAAAGAAATACAAGGAGTTCAACTGGGACACAGTGCTGGAGTTAGTCCTGTCACTTGTGGTGGGTCAGGGTCTGCAGAAGAATGCACCAACCAGGCTTCTATCCCACATAGCTAACCCCCTTGACCATAGCAACCGGATTCAGAACATTGCCCTGAAACATCTCCATATAACAAGATGCCTTTAATGGAGTGGTTTCAGACATATTAGTGATTCCTGTCTGCATCATGTCAGCCACAATTCATTTGGAAGTCAATGGCAGATACACATGGCCCGACCACAGATGTTTCATCACAAACCTGCACACAACAGCTCTGGACCCACTACTCAGCAGGCCCCAACATACTGGCATCTCTGTTCTAAACCATTTTCATGAAACCCAGTCAATCAAGGCACTCTCTGGTATACTCATGATCAGCAACAGGACATCCAAATATTCTCCAGTTGCAGGTGGTCATGGGAATTTCAAAAATTTCAGAGTATTTATCTAGCCATTTCCTAAGATGAAGTTGGAGAAACTGTGGGTTTCAATTCATTAAGGAACCATTAAATTTTGAGGAAGCACATTTCAAGGAATACTCTGGAGAACTCTCACAGGCAAGGCTTCCCAAAGAGTGGAAAAAAGGTCACATGAAGCCAGGCCAATTGAGGTCTACAATGTGAGGTCCATGTGTGTTTTGACTCTCAACTATGGCTGCCAAGTTTTTCAGAATAAAATCATGTGATATCCTGCTGAGATTCCCAGTGTGCTGTGGAAAGCCACTCTGGGCTTAGATCTCAGTTTCCAAGGGCGACTCTCATGCGTGGCCTCGTTAAATTCCAACACAATTCATGGCAATACTTCTCTGACGTCAGTTCCATAACGCAGTCTCTAAGAGGAATCACACCAGAGTTCAAGCCCCGGTGGATTCAGCCATCTCTTACAACCACCACACAAATGACCACAATTAAAACTAAATCACTCCCACATGGCCCTCATCTTCTTCCACATAGACACTCATCATGAACTCTGGCTGGAGGTTTCCATGAAGGGCACAGACAAATACACTGTTCAAAATAAGCAGCCTTGCCCCTCATTTGCCTAAAGTCAGGGTGGCCTGGACACCCTTCCAGTGAACCAAGAGTGATCAAATAGGCCTGCTCTATATCTGCTCCGCTTCTCAAATTTGAGGGCTAATGACTGTCTGGTATAGATTCTTTATGTAAATTGGTTTCATGAGAAAACCCAAGCACCTATCGGCTAGCCTCTGCAGGGCTTTGAAGAACTGACTTGACCCAAAGATCCCTATTCTCACTTGATTTAGCTCAGGAAGCTTACAGAGGAAAGCGAGAGACTTCATCCACAATGACTGCTCTTTTGGCCATTTTGGTTTTGGATGCACACTTGGAAACTTTCTTTAGTCCATCAGATGCTGAGAATCTAAGCCACTGCTGTCGCACCGGGCCAAGTGGCTGATTCAGACTCATCCCTTTCCAAAGCAATTAAGCAAAGAGCCACAGGTGATGCCCATTCATTTCCATATGAAACCTGTTTTCTTCAGGCTTCACAAAGGGGTGGCCTGAGGCAAAGACCTTCCTGACATTCAGGGTAATAGAAACATAAGTAAGCAAATGGCCCAAAGCAGGGTTTCTCCACTGAGACTTTACTGGTCACACTGATATCTGAGTTTTCTGAGATGCTCCCATTCCCTTCAACTATCCAGTAGATGGCCATGTCACAGAGCTTGGAGGTGGTACATATCTTGGACACCAAACCATAAGGCTACTCTGGAGAGTGGCAAGTATTCAGGAGGAAAAGAGGAACTTAGGAAGATAGTAGGTGTTCCCCATCCATAAGGCAAGCCGCTCTACATTCTTAAATTGGGCAGGATGAATGCTGGGAAGCTTTCTACTAGACAGGACACAACCATTGATGCATTTGCTTTTCAAATGTCTACAACACGGATACAGTGGGATACACAGACATAGAAACACTTGTGTTGTCAAACGACTTTCTAGAAACTTTTCAGTCCAAACCTACAAACTGCCTTTCCTACCTATTCTCAGAACATGAGATAAAACCACAAACTCACACCGACACCCAAAACGGCACCTCCTTTCCCCAAGTATGTCTGTGACTATCCTGAGTGTCCTCTGACTGGTGGGCCATACTATGTTCCCCTGAAATGGCCTGTCTTGCCTCAGATCTGGTCTTCTTTGCCAACTCTTTGAAGTTGTCAGGAGCCATGGTTGAGCCACTACCTGCTTTCTCAGAAAAGTCCCTCTTCAGAGCTCTCCTGGAATTTGGCCATCATCACATAAGTAGGTACCAAGAAAGACTGATTCTGTCCTTGGTAAATCCAAACAATTGAGACCACTGGGACTAGGACTGGGACTTGCTCTTGGTGGCTGGCTTCCTGGTCCCAAGTTCAGAGAGTTCCATCACCAAGGAAGTGTGGTAGGTCACTTCCTTCAGCAACTGAATGAGGTCACTGCCTTGGAAAACCACTTTGTCCTAGCAGTTGCTTCCAATGGTCCCATGAGATGGAGGCTGCTCCCACTTCCTGTGACACTTTCACAAATTAGAATGGTATATCAACCATAGGCACCCAGAAAAAGCTCTGTATACAGGCCTGGTTTGGTCCATTTCATCTACATTAATAAGAGAGAGGCTGATTCAGACACATTCCTTCATTCTGACCAGGTTGTTTGACATGGAAGTTGACATGGAGTTGGCTTTTGCTCTCTCAGGTCCTTCTTAGGTGAAAAGGTTGGTCAAAAGTCGGAGGAAAAGACCATCAAGAGACTGTCTCATGTCACAGCAAAGGGTTTATTGGGAGTCCAGCATGCTGGGGCTCAGAGCTAACTTCAGAGGAGCAAAGAACAAAGAGCCCCAAGAACAACTTGAGCAGAGTTTATGTACATTCTTTAGAGAGGGCAGGGACTTTACATACATCATATCCTCTTTTAGGAAATCAACACATAGCATGGGAAAATCAAATAACAACTCTAAAACATGATTAGTACATTCATTGGCGGGAAGAGGTCGGGTAGGGGGTGATTGGTTAGGCCTGAAAAGGGGTATACGTTTAAACTGATTGGTTGAATCCCTGAGATGTATATGTGGTGAGCTGCACGGTTTCTGGAAAGGGGTTGTTAAGTAACTAGGTGGTCAGGGAAGATTTCAACACACATCTAATTGGCAGTTCCGGGAATTGTCTTAACTGCCACAGGAATTTCAGGTTCTGAGTGCAGCTTGGAAACTTTAAAAAACCTGGTTCTATTTTTCAATTTCAATTTCTTTTATTCGTTCATTTCCCACTCCTTTTTCTTACTACTTTTAATCTTAAACGTAATAAATCATAATTATTGCGGGGTCTCACATTCTATTTCTGTCAGTGGACCGTATTTCTGTCTGATTACAATGAGTTTTTCCTGCCCAATTTGAGCCTGGAGAAAGGAAACTATGTGATTAAGCAAACAAGGTCCTACAGTTAGCAACACCATAAGGATGATCAAGGGTCCAGCTAAGTCTGATAGGATTGTAGTTAACCAGGGGGACTGGGTAAACCATAACTCAAACCACCCTAGTTGAATCTCCCTATCTTTCTGGTGCTCTTCAAGGCATTTTCTCAATTTACTCATGGATTCTTTTACAACTCCAGTATGGTCAGCATAAAAACAACATTTTTCTCTCAGTGCAGCACAGAGGCCCCCCTCACTCATGAAGAGGAGGTCTAATCCTCGCCTGTTCTTTAAAACAACTTCAGAGAGAGAAGTTAAGGATTCCTGCAAAGCTGTGATGGTGGTCTCTAACGTCTTCAAGTCTTTATCTATTGCTGTTTCTAATCGGGCCATTTGTTGTGACCCACATATAGTAGCAGCTGTTCCCATACCCACTCCTGCAGCAGTTCCTATCCCCAATAGGATGGCAGGAGTAAGGGACACTGGCTCCCCGCAAAATCGGGTTGTTTCTCCCCCTAGTAGACCTTCAAATGATTCTACATCATAATAGAGCACCCTGGGGAGTATCTGCACCATTACACAATAATTTACAGAGATGTCAAATACCTGGGCTGAAATGCAAGGAGTTCTGACTGTTTGGAGTTCAGTACAATAAAGGTTCCTTTAATTAGTTCCCAGGGGGAGGAGTCAGCTGTACTCTGGACTGGGGAAGTAGGCAAAGACGGAAACCGGGAAGTATGAGATGGTAGAAGGGTTCTGGTAGATCTAGCCATGGGAGGTTTAGGAGGCTTAATTCCTGGGTTGAGGGGATTGGGCTCTATTGCTGTGATATTTTCTTCCTTTTTCAGCCGGATGGTGAACCAGTGACCAAAGTCATAACGAGGGCCATATATATAGAATCGCATTCCCCACGTATTTCCCATAGGCCATGCTGTTCCGAGGTAGCCCCTTCCTTTGGAATTGAAAGTTAAAATGAGGGGGGAACATAGACTATTCTTTCCACAGTGAGTTTTTGACACCACTTGGCTAGCAGCACTTTTCTTGGGATCAATCAAGGTGTCATTTCTTTCTTCCTGAATCGTACTGTCGGGGGAGTTTGGGTTCCACCATGCAGCTCCCGTTTGTTCACAACCCCAAGATCTACAATAAAAGTCACTGGGTCCTGTACAGGTTTGGGCCTGTTTGCGACTTCGGAAATCAGCTGGGCACACATAAAAATCAAGATTGGCTAGTTTACACCTGAGCTGCGGAAGATGATATCCATAATTCATGGGGTAAGGTGGTCTATGTTGCCCTGGTTTGGGGTTGAGTGGGATCTCTGTGGGGGTCCTCTATGTCAGGGAGATCCCAGTCAGACAGGCCTATGGCAATCTGACAAATATCCGGGTGGAGAGATGGCCACCAAGTCCATATGGTGGCTGTATGTGAAATAGACCACACTACTTGCCGAGTAGGATTTATAACTTGCCATTGTTGCTGAACAAGCTGATGGGGATTAGGACTGCTGGTGGTCAGGGGAAGAATCCATAGCCCTACCCACATGACAGACACACAACTTGAGACGGTTACCAGTCTGTTCCAGTTTCCAGCCAGAGTCCGGACAGGGCGCAGGCTTGAGATGGGAGGCATGGATCCAGGAAGTGATCCCATCCACTTTCACCACTGTGGTTGTTATAAGCAGCACCTGGTATGGTCCTTTCCAGCGGGGTTCCAGGGATGACACCTAATGCCATCTCATGTAGATGAAGTCTCCCACTTGATATCGATGTGGGGTTCCCTCATCTCCAGGCTGATAAGCAGTGGCCAACTGTTTCCACAGGTATCGCTGGGTGCTGGGTTTGTTCAAGGGCTTTAAGTCTGTCAAGAAAGAGTGTGTGAAAGGAATCATTAAGTCTCAGAGTTGGGGTTAGGTCCCTTACTGGAGGAGGGGGACCATAGAGAATTTCATAAGGGGTGAGTTTACACAAAGAGGCAGAGGGCGTTTTTCTTGCACGAAACAGTGCTTAAGGTAGGAGCAGAGTTCAATTTTTTATGCCGGTCTCCAAGCTTTTTTCGTTAAGGTCTCTTTGATGGTTCTATTCATCCTTTCTACCTGTCCTGAGCTCTGGGTCTATAAGCACAATTTAACTTTCAATTAATCCCCAGGGTCCTGGCGAATCCCTGACTTACCTGGGCCACGAATGCCAGTCCATTATCAGACCCTATTACCTTAGGCAGGCTGAACCTTGGAAAAATGTCTTATAGAATCTTTTTCACCACCCTCTGAGCCTTTTGTTTCTTCATGGGGAAGGCTTCAAACCATATTGAAAAAGTATCTACAAAGACTAGAAGATATTTAAGTCCGTACCTTGCTGGCTTAATTTCAGTAAAGTCCACTTCCCAGAATTGTCCTGTTCTGGTTCCTCGTAAGCGCTTTCCTGCAGGAAGCTTGGATGGGTAAGCATTAACTAACTGGCAGACTTGACAAGCTCTAGTCACCTGCTCAGCTATTTCTTTCCTCTGTGAGTCAGTCAATAATAAGTCCTTTCTCCGGTCCTTTAGAAGTGCCTATAACTTTTTTCAGCCTAAGTGGGTGAGTTGGTGTACGTCTTTGACATAAAGGTGGGCTTTTTGAAATAGTAAACTTGGCTCTGAAGGGTCCCAGAGTCCTGTATCTGTCTCCTCAGATGATAAGTTGCCTGAATGTTCCAGTGCGGCCAAATCTCCTGATTGTTGTTCCCCCCGGTGTGGAAAAAGGTACCAGAGTCACTACGTTTAGGGCTGCCAATTAAGCTTCCTCATCTGCCCTTCTGTTTCCAACCACCATGGGGTCGTTTCCCTTCTGGTGCCCTGGACAGTGCACTATACCTAGTCCCTTAGTGCTCTGCACTGCTGAGAGAAGGTGGAGGATCTCATCTTTGTTCTTTATTTCTTTCCCAGCAGAGGTTAATAGCCCCCTTTGCTGGTAAATAGCCCTGTGCACATTAGCATTGGCAAATGGATAGCGGCTATCAGTGTATATGGTGGCCCTTTTGCCTGTTGCTAGTTCCAATGCTTTCGGAAGGGCAATCAGTTCTGCCTTTTGGATTGATGTCTTTTCTGGGAGACCAGAGGATCAGATGACATTAGTTTTGCTAACTATTGCTGCTCCAGCCCGCCGCTTACCATCTTGGAGGAAGCTGCTCTCGTCTGTAAACCATACGACTTCTGGGTGAGGCAGTGGCTGGATCTTTCAAGTCTCATCCTATACTGGTTTCCTCTGCCAGTATGTGTTGACACTCATGAGTGATGGGTTCTGATGATTCTTCTGGCAGCAGTGTACCCAGGTTGAGTGGAGCAGGGGGTCCCAGAGTTATTCTGTCTTTGCTAATCCAGAGGCTCTGGTAGTGGTTTATTCTGGAGTTTGATAGCCACCTCTCTGGAGGCTGACAGATGATGCTCTCCAGGGCATGGGAGGCTATAATGGTTAGCTTCTGTCCCAACGTTCATTTATGAACATCTTTTTTTAGAAGGGCTGCCGCTGCTATCGCTCTTAAGCAATTTGGCCACCCGCTAGCCACTGGGTCCAATTTTTTTGATAAGAATGCTACCGGCCTTTTTCAAGGTCCCAAAGTCTGAGTGAACACTCCCAGTTCTATTCCTTTCGTTTTCTCAATGTAGAGAGTGAAGGGTTTTTCTACTTCTGAGAGTGCTAAAGCTGGAGCAGATAGCAGTGCCTTTTTTTGACATTATCAAAAGCTTTTTGGTGCTCAGGGGTCCATTTGAAATGGGCATCCCCATTTATAAGCGGGTATAAAGGTGCAGCCAGAGATGCGAACCCAGGAATCCATAACCTGCAAAAGCCGGCAGTCCCAAGAAACTCTCTGAATAGTCTCTTATTAGATGTGGGCGGTATCTGCACAACGGTTTGTTTTCTGGGCTCACTGAGCCATCTTTTGCCACCCCAAAGAGAATAACCCTGGAAGATTACTTCTTGCTGACAAATTTGGTCCTTTTTGCAGAAGCCCTATATCCAAGCCGAACAAGCTCGGATAATAGTGCTTGGGTCCCAGACTCATAGTTCTTCTTGGTGTTGGCTGCCAGTAGCAGATCATCCACATATTGGAGTAGGGTGACTTCGGGGTGTGCAGTTCTGAGGCCTGTGGAGGGCTTCATCAAAGAGAGTGGGGGAGTTTTTGAACCCCTGTGAGAGTCTAGTACAGGTTAGTTGGCCATATGTTAAAGTTTCTGGGTCTATCCACTCGAAAGCAAACAGAAACTGATTGTCCTTATGTAGGGGCAAGAAGAAGTAAGCATCTTTTAAGTCCAGCACAGTGTACCATTCCCGCTCCAGATTCAGAGTGCTAAGCAAATTATATGGATTGGGTATTGTTCGGTGAATGTCCTGCACTCTGTTGTTTATCTCTCTTAGGTCTTGAACAGGACAGTAGTCCCTAGTTCCTGCCTTTCTTACTGGTAGCAGGGGGGTATTCCAGGCTGATTGACAGGGCCTTAGGACCCCAAGGGCCAATTATTTCTGAATATGGGGACTTATCCCATCTTTAGCTTCTTTGCTTAGAGGATATTGTTTAACACTGATTGGAGAGGCAGAGGCTTTTAATTCTAGTTCTATTGGAGGTAGTTTTATTGCTAGACCTAACCCAGCAGTTTCTGCCCAGGCATTCGGATAATCTTTTATCCATTTCTGTGGTAGTTTGCCTCTTTGATCAGTCCTAGGGAGCGCGAAGAGTTGATGTTCATCTTCAACGGACATAGTCAATGCTGTGACTATGGGAGGTTTCACTGAAGGCTTTAGAATATCCACTTCGGGAACATCAGGGTTAAAAGTTATTCTAGCCCCGAGTTTGGTAAGCAGACCCCTGTGCATCAATGGGGCTGGGCACTCTGGGATTACTAGGAAAGAGTGTTGGACTTTTCCTTTTCCTACATCCATAATCCTCTTAGTTGTCCAAGCCCGATATGTACTGCCATTATCCCCTTGAACTAGGGACCATTTATTTGATAGGAGCCCAGTGGGGTCTTAAGGGCTGAGAATACTGCTCCTGTATCCTCTCCAAAGTTCACTGGAGTCCCCTCCACTTCAAATGTTACCCTGATCTCGGGGAGGAGATCCGAGCCCCAACATTCCTAGTCCTCTTCTAGAGTCAGCATGGCATGCTGGCGTGGTTGCTTCTTTTGGGTGCACTATTTGGCTCAGTGTCCTTTTTCTTTACAGTAGGCACATTGATCTGAGGCGAGGGGCAGCCTTTGGCATGGGCCCAAGTATCCCTTCCTCACTCCAAGCTTTTTAACTTCTGGCATATTTGCTGCTGTGAACAAAACCTTAGCCAATGTTTTAGTCTGCCTTTTGCTCCTTTCATGCCCCTTTTGTTCCCTTTCCTTCTCTATCCTCTGTTCCCTCTCCTCCTCAGTTTCTCTCTTATAATATACTTTCTCAGCTTCTCTGACTAAATCTCTTAAGGTCGTATCTTGTAATCCATCTAGACATTGTAACTTTCTCTTAATATCTTGGGCAGCCTGCTCAATACAGGCCATTGTAACAGATGCATTTTGGTCCTCTGCCTGAGGATCAAAAGGAGTACATTCTTCCATAATTCTCTCCAGAAACATAGAGGGAGACTCATTAGGCCCTTGGATAATCTCTCTTACTTTGGCCAAATTGGTCAGCCCTCTGGCGGCCACTCGGAGACCCGCTATTAGAGCCCGGCGATAAGTGGACAGATGCTTCTTACCTTCAAAGGTGTTGGGGTCCCAGTTGGGTCGGTTCATGGGCCCATAGGGACGGAAAGAGAGTATCACAGGGGCTTCTGAGTTTTCTATTATCTGCCGCCGGTGGGTTCCTTTAGGTTGCCCAGCTTCCTCCAGGGGAGGAGCGGCTGCTGCTGCTGCAGAGAAGTCCCCTGGAGGGCTTGGGTCTGGCCCAATTGCCTATAGCAGTGGAGAGGCTGAGTCAGCGGTTGGAGGATCATCAGGAACTGTGTTGGGGGTTGGGGAGGGAGAGTAGACGATAAGGAGGGGGAGGAGTGTCCAGTCTTGTGACTCAGGGAGAATGGAAGGAAGAGGGGGAGGAGTGGATGGTTTGAATGATAGGATCATGGGGGAAGGGGTATATGGCTCTTTATCTGGGTGGCCACGTGGCCAAGGCTGAAAGACAATATCTCTGACTTTTCGGATTAGAGGAAAGTGGAAGGATCCTTCTGGGGGCCATCCAACTTAGAGGATGGGCCATTCTGAAGCACATAGAGTCTGCCAGGTACAGCGTTTTACTGGAAAATAAAGATTCTGGGCCCTTGAGCGGACATCAGTCCAATGATCAAGGGTCGGAGACAGAGAAGAGGATGTGCTTTGTCCCATAATGGGAATTACTCAAACAGGGACAGTGAAGACACAAATGCAACACAGAAAAAGACAAACAGTAAATGTTTAACATGACTCCAAGAAAAAGATTAGAACTGAGTAACTGGTAAATCTTAATGGGTTAGGCAATAAAGACAGACAGTAAACTCAACATGAGTTCAGGACAATGAACCAAACTGAGTAGCCGGCAAAACCTGATGGGCTGGCAAACCGAATCCTGAAGCAAAATGTAACTGAGATGAGGAAACTACTATTCTTTGATTTCCCTAGTCTTCCGGAGTGTCCCCCAGAAACGTGACCTTGGGCTCTGTGACAGGTCTGTCACACCATAGGAGAGAGCTAATGCTCTTCACCAACAGCCACTTTGCCATGCCCTGACTTGAAATCCGAAACCAGAAATAGGCTCCTTACTAACCCCGAGAGGAGTCCCTTGAGGTCTTTCGTCCACCGCTGCCGGATATCTCACCTGGGGCCTCCAGATAAATAGGTGCGGCGAACGTCAGAGGAAAAGACAACAAAGAGGTTTTCTCATGCATCAGCAAAGGGTTTATTGGGGGTCCAGCATGCTGGGGCTCAGAGCTCACTTCAGACGACCAAAAATCAAAGAACCCCGAGAACAACTTGAGCAGAGTATATATGCATTCTTTAGAGAGAGCAGGGATTTACATACATCATTGCCTCCTTTAGGAAATCATCATGTACCACGGGAAAATCAAATAACAACTCTTAAACATGATTAGCACATTCATTGGCGGGAAAAGGTCAGGCAGGGAGTGATTGGTCAGCCCTGAGAAGGGGTATACGTTTAAATTTATTGGTTAAAGCCCTGAGATGTATACGTGGTGAGCTGCACGGTTTCTGGGAAGGGGTTGTTAAGTAACTAGGTGTTCAGGGAAGATTTCAACACACATCTAATGGGCAGTTTCAGGAATTGTCTTAACTGCCACAGGAATTTTAGGTTCTGAGTGCAGCTTGGAAACTTTACAAAACCTGGTTGTTTACATTTCAATTTCAATTTGTTTTATTCTTTCAGAACCTTACAGTGGAAGGCGAGAGACTTCATCCACAATGACTGCTCTTTTGGCCATTTTGGTTTTGGATGCACACATGGGATCTTTTCTTAGATCCGTCTGTTGCTGATAATCTAAGCCACAGCCTCAAACAGGGCCAAGAGCCTGATTAAGACACATCCCTTTCCAAAGCAATTACATCTCTGAGGTCAGTTACAGAACTCAGTCTCTGAGAGGAATCACACCAGTGTTCAAGCCCAGGTGGACCCAGTCATTCTTCCAACCACCACACATATGACCACAATTAAATCCAAAACACTCCAACATGGCACTCATCTTCTTACATACATACACTCATGATAAACTTTGGCTAGAGGCTTCCATGAATGGCGCAGCCCACGAGAGTGTCCAAAATAAGCTCCCTTGAACTCATTTGCCTAACTTCAGGGTGGCCTGAACACCCTTCCTGTGAACCAGGATTGATCACATAGTTCTTCCTGTAATACTGCTCTGCTTTTCCAATTTGAGGCCTACTGACTGTCAGGTATAGATTCTTTATGTGATTTGGAGTCATTAGGAAACCAAAGTAAATTTGCAAGGCTTGGAAAAACTCATTTGACCCAAAGGATACCTATTGTCACTTGGTGGAGGTCAGGAACCTTACAGAGGAAGGCGAGAGACTTCATCCACTATCACTGATCTTTTTGCCATTTTGGTTTTGGATGCACACATTGGATCTTTCTTTATATCCATCAGGCGCTGCTAATCTAAGCCACAGCCACACACAGGGCCACGAGGCTGATTCAGAACATCCTTTTCCAAAGCAATTAAGCAAAGAGCCACAGGTGATGCCCATTCATTTCCATTTGAAAACTGTTTTCTTCAAGATTCACAAAGGGGTGGCCTGAGGCAGAGACCTTCCTGACTTCAGAGCAACATAACAATAAGTAAGCAAATCCCAATGCAGGGTTTCTCCACTGAGACTATACTAGTCACAATAATATCTGAGTTTTCTGAGATGCTTGTAATTCCCTTCAACAATCCAGTACATGGCCATGTCACAGAGCTTGGAGGTGGTATATATATCTTGGACAAAAAACCATGAGCCTATTCTGGAGAGTGGCCAGAATTCAGAAAGAAAACAGGAACTTAGAAAGTTAGTAGGTGTTGCCCATCGAGAAGGCAACCAGCAGTCCTTTTTTAATATGGGCAGGATGAATGCTGGAAAGCTTTCTACTAGTCAGGATACATCCATTGATGCATTCCTTTTTCTAATGTGTACAACCAAGAACACAGTGGGATACACAGACACAGAAACACTCACCTTGTCAAAGGACTTTCTAGAAACAGTCCACTCTAAACCAAACAAACCGCCTTTCCTACCTATTCTCAGAACATGAGACAAAACCACAAACTCACACCCACTCTCAAAAAGGCACCTCTTTCCCCAAGTAAGTCTGTGAGTATCCAGAGTGTCCTCTGACTTGTGGGCCATAGTATGTTCCCCCAAAATAGCCTGTCCTGTCTCAGATCTGGTCTCTTTGTCCATCTCTGTGAAGTTGTATGGAGCCTGTGCTGACCACTACCTGCTTTCTCAGGAAAGGCCCGTCTTCAGAGCTCTACTTGCATTTGGTCATCCTTAAACCATTAGGTACCAAGAGAGACAGACTCTCTCCTTGGTAAATCCAAACAAGTGAGCCCACTGGGAATGGGACTGGGCCTGCCTCTGGATGCCTGGCTTCCTGGATCTCAAGTTCAGAGAGTTTCAACACCAAAGAAGTGAGGTAGGTCAATTCCTAAAGGAAGGGAATGAGGTCACTGCCTTGGCAACCACTTTGTCCTTACAGTTGCTTCCAAAGGTCCCTTGAGATGGAGGCTGCCCCTACTTCCTGTGAAACTTTCAGAAGTTAGAATGGTATATCAACCATAGACACCCAGGAGAAGCTCTCCACACAGGGTTGTTTTGGTCCATCTTTTTTATATCAATAGGAGAGAGGCTGATTCAGACACATACCTTCATCCTGACCAGCTTGTTTGCCATGGAAGATGAATTTTGCTCTCTCAGGTCCTTCATAGCTGCCTACATCTTCTCCAGGGATCATTTCTGCATCAACCTTTGAGGTTCTCAGCAGGTGGAAGATTCCCTACATTCCTGTATTGTAAGACCTACTCTGTCCCTGCTCTTTTGTAAAGTTAGATTGAGGGAACAGTGTATGGTTAGGGTTAATAATATATTTTATTTGGGTTAGGAAACATTCTGTGGGATAAATAATGGTATTAGGAACCTGCGATATTCACAAGAATATATAGGTGAAATATAAGTATAAAACCTGAAATCTAGGTACGATTTGAAGCCCAGAAGGGAATTGGGCCCTTTAGTGCGATACTTAGCTTTGAATTATGTTCTACACAGATGTCTCAGATAAATCGATATGCAATGGCAGAGGACCTTGTACCTTGGATGAATAAATGTCTTAGAGAACATCCAGTCAAAAAGGAATAGTCGGCAGGATTAGGAAGGTAGTCAGTAGGTTTTGAAAAAAGAGTGAGTATAGGATTTGGACAAAACGTTCATTAGCAATAGGGTTTCGGGTAGAGAGTGTACGTAAATATGAGCACATACGAAGAGTCAGTCACAATGATGAACTGGGAAAAATATGCTGGAAAGCAGATATCAATAGAGACATTAGGAAAACAGGCAAAGTATAATGTGAGTGATAGGGTTAGACATTTTCAACATGGTTGAGGATGAATATATAATCTTAGGTAGAAAGACATATGTAGTCATCAATAGGATTGATATTTTAGAGCATTAAGCAACCTGGGCATGGTTGTTTTTAATAATCCATGCTCACTTTCCATTTTGCTTTGGTGAAAGGTTAATAAAATAGTCACTTGTCACTTCCTGTTTTTCTGTATGCTTAACAAAACACTGTTGAAATCTTGAGAACTGTTTGCTATTTTGGTTCCCAGAATGTGCTATCCCCAACTGACAAACTGCAGAATGTACTCCCTCACCCAGTTGCATGCAAACTGCACACTCGCCCTGACCCATAAATAAATTTCCCTCCCTGCCCTGTCCAAGGAAAGTATATAAGCTCTGTTAAAGCTGTTCTCAGGGCTCTTTGCTCTATTCAAGTGAGCTCTGAGCCCCAGCATGCTGGATCCCCAATAAACACTTTGCTGTGGCTGAGTGAAAATGGTATACTGTTCTGTACTTAAAAGATGCTTTCTTTTGCTTGGCTCTGCATAAAGATAGTCAGTTGCTGTTTGCTTTCGAGTGGGTAGACCCAGAAACAGGAACGTCTTGTCAACTAACTTGGACTAGACTCCCACAGGGGTTCAAAATCTCCCCCACTCTCTTTGATGAAGCCCTTCACAGAGATCTCAACAACTTCAGAACTACACACCCCGAAGTCACCCTGATTCAATATGTGGATGTCCTGCTCCTGGAAGCCAACACCAAGGAAAACTTTGAGTCTGTGACCCAAGCACTATTATCTGAGCTTGCTCAACTCAGGTATAGAGCTTTGGCCAAAAAGGCCCAAATTTGCCAGCAAGAAGTAATCTTCCTGGGGTATTTCCTTAGGCACTGTAAATGATGGCTCACTGACCCCAGGAAACAAAACGTTGTGCAGATACCACCCCCATTTAACAGGAGACAACATAGAGAGTTTCTGGGAACTGCTGGCTTTTGCAGGTTATAGACCTGGGTTTGTGTTCATAGCTGCTCCTTTATACCCGCTGTTAAATGAGAATGCCCAATTCCAATGGACCCTTTGAGCACCAGCAAGCTTTTGATAACATCTAAGAACACTAACACTGAACACCTCAACTTCACTGAGCCCAGCCTGCAATTTCAGAAAGCCCTACACTATGTTAAAAATGTACATCAACTCAATCAACTTAGTTCAAAGAAACTGCAGCCATTCCTGTAGGATCAAGAACAGAGTTTTAGACTAACTCACTCACAGTGAATGGAAAAAACTGAATGGGTAACAAAAGCCTGTCGGTTCTGTTAATTGGTTAATGCTTACCATTCCAAGCTTCCTGCAGGAAAGCACGTACCAGGAACCAGACCAGGACAATTCTGGGAAGTGGACTTTACCTAAATTAAGCCAGCGAGATATGGACTTAAATATCTCCTAGTCTTTGTAGATACATTTTCAGGATGGATTGAAGCCTTTCCCACAAAAAAAAAAAAAAAAAAAAAAACCGGCACAAATGGTGGTCAAGAAGATCCTGAAAGATATTTTTCAAAGACAGGGCCTGCCTAATGTAATGTGGTATGATAATTGAACGGCGTTCATGGGCCAGGTAAACCAGGGGTTAGCCAGGACCCTGGGGATTAATTGGAAGTTACATTGTGTTTATAGACCCCAAAGCTCAGGACACATGAAAAAATAAATAGAAGCATTAAAGAGACCTTAAATAAATTAAGCTTAGAGACCGTCATAAAAGGGTAGACTATGCTCCTGCCTTATGCACTGTTTCATGAAAGAAATACTTCCTTTGTTTCTTTGTGTAACATCACCCCCTATGAAATTCTCTATGGGGCCCCTCCTCTGGTAAGGGACCTAACCCCAACTCTAAGACCTAAGTATCCCTTCCACACACCCTTGCTTGACAGACTTAAATCTCTTGAAAGAACTCAGGTATACCTGTGGAAACAGCTGGCCACTGCCTTCCAACCTGGGGAAGAGGGGACTCCACATCGATATCAAGTAAGAGAATTCCTCTACATAAGAGGACATCAGGTGTCATCCCTGGAACCTCGCTGGAAAGGACCATACCAGGTGCTACTTATAACACCTACAGCGGTAAAAGTAGACGGAATCACTTCCTGGATCCATGCCTCTCATCTCAAGCCTGCAACCTGTCCAGACTCTGGCTGGAAACTGGAAAAGACTGGTAACCCGTTCAAATTGTGTATTTGCCACGTAGATAAGGCTATAGACTTTCCCCTTGGCCACCAGTAGACCTAACACTCATTAGCCCGTTCAGCAGCAATGGCTGATCACAAATCCTACAAGACAAGAAGTATGGTCTATCTTGCATACAGCCCCCTTAGGAACCTGGTGGCCATCTCTCCACCCAGACATTTGTCAGCTGGATATAGGTCTTTCCTATTAGGATATCCTTGATGAAGAGGATCCCACTAAAATTCCATTAAATCATTTCCGTACCATAGATAATGGAAACAAACATTATGGTTTTATAGACAGGCAAGCCAGATGCAGGTTGGCTAGCCTATATTAGTATGTTTGCCCCGCAGACTATCAAAGCCACAAACCGCCATGGCTGAGTGTGGGAAAAGATGACTTCTTCTGTAAGTCATGGGGATTTGAGCATACAGGGGCTGCCTGGTGGAATATAAAATCCTCATCAAATTCAGTACACAGCATTGGCCATATTACTACTTAGACATCTAAAACAGATGGCGCCAAGAGGAGTCTCTAGATCCTCAAATTCTGTGTGACCTTTTTACCTTCTGCAAGTACTCAAAAGGGTGAAAGGAAATTCCCCTATGTGGAGGCCTTTTCCCTGTTTCCCTCACATCCTGAACTATGCTTCTCCAATAGTTCCTCACCCTCAGCTTTCTGCTCCAGACTCTCTGCTGTCAGTCCTACCTCAGCAACCTTATTTCTCCCCTCCAATTACTAGATCCAAAACCCAAACCTCCGCTGGTTCTCAGAGCATTGCCCCCTTGCTGAGTTAGCAGGTACTGAGGTACCCATCCACCCACTCACTCCTCTCTTTCTCTGTCAGTACCCGCACCGGGTCGCACCAGGTCCTCTTACCAGCTAACCTAAAGCTCAAACCAGCTTAGGAGATCCCTCAGACCCCTATTGAAGATGTAATAAAAATGACCTTTAAAGTTGCTTTGTGATCACTGAAAACAGGTTACTAAGAATTTAAAGTGCCTCACAGGCTTTTCGTGATAGTCACTCCCGTCTTCCCCTCTGCTCTACCTGTTATACTGCTCAAGTTTTTGTTTCTAGGAAAATCCCAAACCCCTTTCCCATTATTCTTTTATATCTCTCCTTCCTATTTCTCAGATCCACGGAGCAGCTCTCACCCTCCGCCTTCCCCGTCTTCCCCCTCTGTACCAGGCCCACAGAAAAATCTTAACTGAACTTCTCCAGAAGTCTTCACCATGACTTTAGGATTTTCAGCAAAAGAGTCCCTATAAAAGAGTTCAGTGTAGATAAACTTCCTGTTTTTCTGTTGCCCTGCTCTACTTGGCTACTGGCTGCAAAAATCAGCACTCCTAAGCTTGACACCCCTTTAATAGTTTTTCACACAATATGTGAACAAGGCCTCTGGCCTTGAGCTGGGGCTTCATAGAGATGGCTATATTTTTAAGATATAAAATTACCAACTGGGCTCCATGGTAACACTGCAGGGGGATAAAAGAAAAGGAAGAAAAAGCTCTCCCCCTCCCAGGTGTCCTTGAAAGTTTAACTTGCCCACCAAAGAGGAAAAAACAGAAAAAAACTTCTTTTTGTGAAATTCTGCAGACTGTGAACTTCTTAGTCCCTTCCCTTTCATGTTGGGTACAAAATTCTGAAACTACCTAAACTTGGGGTTCAGGGAATTAATTGATTACAACAGAAGCAATGCCCGCTGAATCCGGTTGCAACCAAATAGGACTGTTTCCCTGTCTTCTGTGCTATCTTAGGTGCCTTGCCTTCACTGCCCCTACAACAGTATAATTCTATATACTTAAACATTGTTTATGTTTTAATAAAATGGTCAACAGATGTGATTAATTGTGAAATGGTGAAGATGTTTCCCAGATTGCTCTATAATGACCCAGGTTCATTTGAAGTTCAAACAGGGGGGCATACAGCCCAGTTCCACTGGGAACATATATCTCTTACTTTACCTATCATATTAGGAAGTGGAGTTGCTGCAGGGGTAGTCACAGGAACCACTGCCCTGGTCCATGGTACACAACAAATGACCCAAATAGAAGCAGCAATAGACCAAAACGTAAAGATATTAGAAACCTCCATCACAGTTTTCAGGAATCTTTAACCTCTCTCTCTGAAGTTGTTTTACACAACAGTCGATGGTTTGACCTCCTCTTCATGAGAGAAGGGGGCCTTTGTGCTGCATTGATGTAAGAATGCTGTTTTTATGCCGACCATAATGAAGTTGTAAAAAAACCTATGAGTAAAATAAAAGGATGCCTTGAAGAGTGTCAATGAGAGACAGACGCCCCAAAAGGGTGGTTTGAGTCTTGGTTATCACAGTCCCCCTGTTTATCTACGCTTTTATCACCCCTGGCCTGTCCAATAATAATCTCCATATTATAGCTAACTATAAAACCCTGTTTGCTCAACCGTGTAATTTCTTTTTTCCAAGCTCAAATTGGACAAGTTAAACTTATGGTAATACCCCACTAGCAGACATAGAATGTGACACCCCCCAATAATCACTATTATGATTAAAATTAGCCAGAAGAAGAAGTGGGGAATGAAAGGTTAATAAAAAAGGAACTTGGAACTTCCTGTTTTTTTGTATGCTTAACAAAACACTGTTGAAATATTGAGAACTGTTTGCTAACCTTGTTCCCAGATTGTGCTGTCCCCAACTTCGAAATTGCAGAATGTATTCCCTCATCCGGTTACACGCAAACCGCCCACTCGCTCTGACCCATCAATAAATTTCCGTCCCTACCCTTTTCAAGGAAAGTATATAAGCTCTGCTTAAGCTGTTCTCAGGGCTCTCTGCTCTATTCTTGTGAGCTCTGAGCCACAGCATGCTGGACCCCCAATAAACCTCTTGCTGTGGCATGAGACACTCTCCTGGTGGTCTCTTCCTCCGATGCTTGCACGAACATTACTTGGATGATTGAATGTAGAAGAGAAAATCCAGTCAAAAGGGATAGTCGGTAGGATTAAGAAGATAGTCGGTAGGTTTAGGAAGAAGAGTGAGTATAGGATTTGGAACAAAATCTCTTTAGCAATAGGGGTTCGGTTAGAGAGTGAACGTAAATGTCAGCACATGTGAACAGTCACAATAATGAAATGGGAAAAGAACGTAGGAAAGCAGATATCAATAAAGACATTACGAAATCAGGCAAAGTATAAAGTGTGTGATACGATTAGACATTTTCAACAGGGTTGAGTTAGAATATATAATCTTAGGAAGAAACAAATATGTAGTCACCAATAGGATTGACATTTGAGAGCATTAGGCAACCTTGACATGGATGTTTTTTGTAATCCATGCTCACTTTCCATTTAGGTTTTGGTACAATCATAAGTGTGACGTTTGCATTTGTGTCCAGAATATTACTGTGATAATATGTGTATGTAGATCTGGTGACATGAGTGTTTATTCCACCATTTCTGGGAGCAATTTTTTGAAGACATATAAATGGGTATAGGGGGTACAAAGAGGTATACACTGTGTCAATGAATATAGAGATAATGCATGAATAGACCATAAGTGAATAAATAATATAACTGGTTCCACATTAAATAACGGATTGAATTGATATCTGAACATATATAAGAAATCTTATATTGATATACAATCATTCATTCCAACCATTTATACATCTAATATCAATATTAGGTTTATCAATATATCAATATTGATATCAATATATCAATATTATGGTTTATCATGAAGATATGTTATTTTTGCTACAAAAGTGATTATGGAAATCGAAAATAATGTGTTTGGAAAGAGTCAGTCACAATGCTGGCAATATGTGAACAAGGCCTCTGGCCTTGAGCTGGGGCTTGACAGAGATGGCTACAGTTCTAAGTTAAAGAAGTTACCAACTGGGCTCCATGGTAAAAGCTGGCAGGGAGAAAAAAAAAGAGAAGAAAAAAGCTCTGCCCCTCCCAGGTGTCCTTGAAATGTTAACTTGCACAGAACAGAAAAAAAAAAAACAGAAACAAAAACTGCTTTTAATGAACTTCTGCAGACTGTGAACTTTTGAGTCCCTCCCTTACATGTTGGGTACAAAATTATGAAACAATCTAAACTTGGAGTTCAGGGGATTAAATGATTACAATAGAAGCAATGCCCTCTAAATCCGGTTGCAACCAAATAGGACTGTTTCGCTGTGTTCGGTGCTATGTTAGTTGCCTTACCTTGAATTGTCCATCCCTTTTCTCATGAAAAGACCAGTCAAGAAACATGGAGGAATGCATGTGCTCTGAAGCAGAAAGTGATTGATAGTGAATCAAATGCCTATAAATTTCCTAACTTGTGGATGAAATGCATATCCTATGATGTGCATAAATTAAAGAAATAGTAATCTACCAGTGTTGAATAAAAATGAACGTCAAAATACACATCATGTCCAATTGGAATCTACTTGCATTGATGTTAAACTGGGTCAGGTACTGTAGAAATATTAGGATTTGTGTGCACCATTCACTGAAGTTCCTTTTCGGTACTAGGAAAGAAATATGTTTTTCAGGTAAATGAATATTTCTAAGAATAATCTTGTGAAAAGTTGATTATAAATTCACATATATGAATATGAATGAATTTGGTGAGTGTAAAATAAAACACATATTTCATATTTTGAAAAATCTGGAGAGTCTATCTATCTATCTATCTATCTATCTATCTATATATATATATGTGTGTGTGTGTGTTTGTGTGTACACACACACAGACATTAAAAATAGCAATATATATGCCAATCAAAATTCAAAATGAAATATATATCATTGACAGATCCAAAAATATTTATTTAACTGAACATGGATTTATGAATAATATTGATCAAGTAGGAAGCTCACCCATAATTTGAATTTTCAGTTCCAACATCATTTAGGAGGAGTGATCCCTTACAATTTGTATCTGTCAAGTCAGCCACCTCACATGAATGGACGTGTGGTCCCAGGTAGGATTCTATGTTTGCATATAAAAATACAGGTGGTGAATAGGCTACAGAGAGGGGAGACAGGAATTCACATATTGGTTAACTTTAAAAAAAACATGGAGAACGACTTCAACAAAAAGTTGACTAGATTTATAACTCCCACAATATATAATGCAAAAGGCAAGTCCAACTATACACCATGCCTCCTCTGAAATGCTTGTATTTTTATTCTGTTTGAGTTATTTTTCTCCATCTTATTAGTATTAGTAGTCAGAGTGTAGTAGGGTAGGGGTTAGTGTCGGGGATTCAGTATTTCAAAAGAAAAATTGGAAAATGAATCCAATGTGTATGTAAATGTGTGCTCCACAAATATCCTCCCACTCTCATACAGAAAAATGCCTTGACAGTACCTTCGCTCCAACTAAAACACCATTAGAGGAGAAGAATTAGAAAATCAGTGAATACATATCTGGAATGGAATATGCTCACAGTTTTTAAAAATTGGAGGTGGTAGATGATTTTCGAAAAGAAAGGGACAGGGTAAACACTCCACAAACATGGAGTTCTGCTGGCCTAAAGACTTCTTGAGAAACTGCCTCTGAGGTTGGGCCCTTGAACTATATGTGGTTGTCAGGAGCTTTAGCTTCCTTTGTACTGAGACCATCAATGCTGGGTCTGCATCTATGTGACATGGAGGAAATTGTTTCTTATTTTCCAATGAAAATGAGGCAGCAGTGCTGAATTCTCTCTTTGTAGGTAACCTGTGGCCACTGGGGGCTAAGTGTATCCCCGTGTGGACTGTGAAGCCATTTGGACATCCTCCAATTTTTGTGGTGTTTCTCGCTGCTGCACTGGGAGTTTGGTATTTGCTTCACAAAATACATGGAGTTCAACTGGGACACAGTGCTGGAGGGATTTCTGTCAGGAGTGGTGGGTCAGGGTCTGCAGGATAATGCACCAACCAGGCTTCTATCCCACATTGCTTTCCCCCTTGACCATAGCAACCTGATTCTGAACATTGCCCTGAAACCTCTCAATATAACAAGATGCCTTTACAAAGAAGGGTCTGCTGGCTGCACCATGTCAGTAACAACCATTTGGAAGCCAAGGGCAGATCCACATTGCCCCACTACATGTTTTATCACAAACCTTCCCACCACTGTTCTAGGCCCGCTAATCAGCAGGCTCCAAATTACTGGCATCTCTGTTCTACACCACTTTCATAAAACCCAGTCAATCAAGGCACTGTCTGGCACACTCAAGATCAGCAACAGCACATCCAAAGGTTCTCCAGTGCCACCAGGTCATGGGAATTTCAAAAATTTCACGGTATTTTTCTAGCCATTTTTCTAGGATGATGTTGCAAACACTATGGGTTTCAATATATTCAGGAACCGTTAAATGGTGAAGAAGCACATTTCAATGAAAGCTCTGGTGAACTCTCAAAGGCAAGGCTTCCAAAATAGTGGCCAAAAGGTCACTTGAATCCAGTCCTATTGAGGTCTACAATATGAGGTCCATGTGTTTTTTGACACTGAACTATGGCTGCCATGTCTTTCAGAATACAATCAAGTGATATCCTGGCTGAGATTCCCAGTGCTTTCTGGAAAGCCACCCTGGGCCTAGATCTCAGTTTCCAAGGGCGACTTTCATTGCGTGGCTTCCTAAAATCCCAAAACAATTCATGGCAATACTTCTCTGAGGTAAGTTCTAGAACTCAGTCTCTAAGGGGAATCACACCAGAGTTCAAGCACAGGTAGACCCAGTCATTTCTTCCAACCACCACACAAATGACCACAATTAAAACCAAAACACTCCACACGGCCCTAATCTTCTTCCATATAGACACTCATCATATCCTTTGGCTGGAGTTTTCCATAGGGGTGCAGCCCAAGACAGTGTCCAAAATAAGCTCCCTTAACCCTCATTTGCCTAAAGTCAGGGTGGCCTGGACACCCTTACCGTAAACCAGGAGTGATCAAATAGGTCTGCCATTAATACTTTTCCACTTCTTCAATTTTAGGCCTTTTAACTGTGGCATTTAGATTATTTATGTGAACTGTAGTCAAGAGAAAACCGAAGCACCTATGGGCTAGCCTCTCCATGGCTTTGAAGAATTCATTTGACCCAAAGGATCCTTATTCTCACTTGATGGAGGTCAGAAACCTTACAGAGAAAGGCGAGAGACTTCATCTACAATGACTGTAATTTTTGCCATTTTGATTTTGTATGCACACATGGGATTTGTCTTTACATCCATCAGGTGTAGGGAATCTAAGCCATAGACTCACACAGGGCCAAGAGACTGATTCAGACACATCCCTTTCCAAAGCAGTTAAGTAAAGAGCCACAGGTAATGCCCATTTATATCCATTTGAAAACTGGTTACTTCAGGTTTCACAAAGGGGTGGCCTGAGGCAAAGTCCTTCCTGACATTCAGGGCAAAAGAACAATAGGCAAGCAAAAGCCCCAAAGCAGAGTTTCTCCACTGAGACTTTACTGGTCACACTGATATCTGAGTTTTCTGAGATGCTCGCCATTCCCTTCAGCTATCCAGTACATGCCCATATCACAGAGCCTGGAGGTGGTAAATATCTTGGACAGAAAACCATGAGCCTATTCTGGAGTGTAGCCAGAATTCAGGAAGGAAACAAGAACTTAGGAAGTTTGAAGGTGTTGCCCTTCGATAAGGCAAGCCACAGTCCATTTATATATTGGGCAAGATTGATGCTGGGAAGCTTTCTACTAGACAGGACACATCCATTGATGCATTCTCTTTTCTAATGTCTACAACCACAGACACACTGGGAAACACAGACATAGAAACACTTGCCTTGTCAAACGACTTACTAGAAACAGTTCACTCCAAACCAAACAAACCGCCTTTCCTACATTTTCTCAGAACATGAGACAAAACCACAAACACACAACTAAAACCACAAATGCATCTCCTTTCCCCAAGTAGGTCTGTGACTATTCAGAGTGTACTCTCACTGGTGAGCCTTACTATGTTCCTCTGAAATGGCCTGTCCTGTCTCAGATATGGTCTCCTTGGCCAACTCTGAAAATGTCAGGAGCCCACGGTGAGCCACTACTTGCTTTCTCTGGAAAGGCCAGTCTTCAAAGCTTTCCTGGCATTTGGCCATCCTCACATCAGTATATACCAAAAAAGACTGTCTCTGTCATTGGAATATCCAAACAAGTGAGCCCACTGGGACTGGGACTGGGACTGGCTTTGAGTGCCTGGCTTCCTATATCACAAGTTCAGAGAGTTCCATCACCAAGGAATAGAGATGAGGTCACTTTCTTCAGGAACTGAATAAGTTCACTGCCTTTGCAACCACTTTGTCCTAACAGTTGCTTCCAAGGGTCCCATGAGATGGATGCTGCCCCTATTTCCCGTGACACTTTCACAAGTTAGAATGGTATATCACCCATAGGCACCCGTGAACAGCTCTCCACACAGGGCTGGATTTGTCCATCTTCTGTACATTAGGAACAGAGAGGCTGATTCAGACACAACCCCTCATTCAGACAAGGCTGTTTTCCATGGAAGAAGACTTTTGCACTCTCTGGTCCTTCATAGCTGCCTACATCTTCTCCAGGGATTATTTCTGCATGGAACTTTGAGGTTTTCAGCAGGTGTTATATCCCCTACATTCCTTATTGTAAGACAAACACTGTCCCTGCTCTTCTATAAAGTTAGAATGTGGGAACAGTATATGGTTTTGGTTAATAACATGTTCGATTTGGGTTAGGAATCATTTTGCTGGATGAATAATGGTATTGAAAACCTGCGATATTTATAAGAATATAGAGGTCAAATATATGTATGAAAACAGAAATCTAAGTAAGATTTGAAGCCCAGAAAGGGATTGGGCCCTTGATTGGGAGACTTAGCTTTGAATTATGTCCTGCACAGATGTCTCAGATGAATCAATACACAATGGCATCGGACCTTCTACCTTGGATGATTGAATGTTGAAGAGAACATCCATTCTAAAAAGGATAGTCAGTAGGATTTGGGAGATAGTCGGTAGATTCAGAAAGAAGAGAGAGTATAGTATTTGGACCAAAAGTTGTTTAGCAATTGGGTTTCAGGTAGAGAGTGAATGTAAATGTCAGCACAAATGCACAGTCAAAATGATGAACAGGGAAATTATGAAGGAAAAGAGATATCAATAGAGACATTAGGATATCAGGCAAAGTTTAAAGTGAGTGATAGGATTAGACATTTTCAACAGGGTTGAGTTTGAATATATAATCTTAGAAAGAAACAAATATGTAGTCAACAATTACATTGACATTTGAGAGCATTAGGCAACCTGGTCATGGATGTTTTCAGAAATCCATGCTCACTTTAAATTTAGGCTTTGGTACAATTATAAGTGTGACCTTTGCTTTATTTTCCAGAATATTACTGTGATAAAATGTATATGTAGGTCAGGTGACATGAGTATTTCTTCCACCATTTCTGGGAGCAATATTTTGGAGACTTATAAATGAGTATTGGGAGTACAAAGAGGTGTACCATCTCTCTATGAATATAGAGATAATGCAAGAATAGACCATACTGAGAGTAAATAATATAATTGGTAAACGTTAAATAACGGATTGAATTGATATCTGAAAATATACAGGAAATCTTATATTGATATACAATCATTCATTCCAACCAGTTATACTTCTAATGGTAATATTAGGGTTATATTTTATCATGACGAGTGTGTGAGTTTTGCTTCAAAAGTGATTATGGAAATCAAAAATAATGTGTTTAGAAAAAAGTCTCATGAAAAGTCTTATCAAGAAACATGGAGGAATACATGTGTTCTGAAGAAGGAAGTTATTGAAAGTGAAACAAATGCCTATAAATTTGCTAACTTGTGTATGAAATATATATCTTATGATGGGCATAAACTGAAGAAATAGTAATGTACCAGTTTTGACTAAAAATGAACATCAAAATACATATCATGTTCCATAATAATCTACTTGCATTGATGTGACATTGGGTCAGTTACTGTAGAAATATTAGGATTCGTTTGCACCATTCACTGAAGTTAGTTTTCAGTTCTAAGAAACAAATATGTATTTCAGGTGGATGAATATTTCTGAGAATAATCTTTTGAAAATTTGATTATAAATCCACATACATGAATACGAATGAATTTAGGGAGTGTACAATAAGACACATATATTTCATATTTTGAAAAATTTGGAGAGTATATATATATATATATATATATATATATATATATATATATACACACACACACATACACACACATTAAAATGTAGCAACATATATGCCAATCGAAATTCTTCATGAAATGTATATCATCCACTGGTCCAAAAATATTCATTATACTGAATATGATTTTATTTATCATGTTGTTCATCTAAGAAGCTCACCCATAGGTTGAATTTTCAGTTCTAACTGTGTTTAGGAGGAGTGATCTCTTCTCCCAATTTGTATCTGCCAAGTCAGCCACCTCACAAGAATGTACATGTGATAACAGGTAGGATTCTATATGTGCATATGAAATTACATGTGCTGAATTGGCTACAGACAAAGGCAGAGAGGAATTCACCTATTTGTTACCTTTAAAAACACATGGATCTTCTTCTATTTCTCTCTTTATGGTTCTGTAGTTTTCATTGTATAAGTCTTTCACCTCTTTTGTTAGGTTGATTCCCAAGTATTTTATTTTTTTTTTTTTAAATATTGTGAATGGAGTGTTTTTCCTCATTTCCGATTCAGAAGTTTTGTTACTGATATACAAAAATGCCTTTGATTTGTGCGTGTTGATTTTTTATCCTTCCACTTTGCTGAATTCATTTATTAGTTCTAGTAGTTTTTTTGTAGACCCTTTTGGGTCTTCTAGGTATAGAATCATGTCATCCGCAAACAGTGATAATTTAAGTTCTTCTTTTTCTATTTTTATGCCTTTAATTTCTTTCATCTTTCTAATTGCTCTGGCCAGTGTTTTGAGAACTATATTGAATAGAAGTGGTGATAGAGGGCATCCCTGTCTTGTTCCTGATTTTAGAGGGAATGCCTTCAATTTTTCTCCACTCAGAATGATGCTAGCCTGAGGCTTAGCATAGATAGCTTTCACAATTTCGAGGAAAGTTCCTGTTATCCATAGTTTTTCTAATGTTTTGAATATAAAGGAATGCTGTACTTTGTCGAATGCTTTTTCTGCATCTATTGAGATGATCATATGGTTCCTATTTTAAGTCTATTTATGTGGTGAATAACATTTATTGATTTCCATATATTGAACCATCCTTGCATCCCAGGGATTAATCCTACTTGATCATGGTGCACAATTTTTTTGATGTGCCTTTTTGTCCGATTCGCCAGAATTTTATTGAGGATTTTTGCATGTAGTTTTATCAGAGATATTGGTCTGTAGTTTTCTTTCTTTGAGGTGTCATTGTCTGGTTTCGGAATCAGGGTGATGTTGGCCTCATAGAATGAATTTGGCAAAGCTCCCTCTTTTTCCACTTCCTGAAATAAATTGAATAGTATTGGTATTAATTCTTCTTTAAAGGTTTTGTAAAACTCCGCTGTATACCCATCTGGTCCTGGGCTTTTCTTGGTTGGTAGTCTTTTGATTGCTTCTTCAATCTGATCCATTGATATTGGTCTGTTCAAATTGTGTGTATCCTCCAGACTCAGTCTGGGAAAATCATAGGATTTAAAAAATTTATCGATGTCTTCACTCTCTTCTATTTTATTGGAATATAGGTTTTCAAAATAATTTTTAAAATGTGGCATTTATACACCATGGAGTATTACGCAGCACTAAAAAATGACAAAATCATGGGATTTTCAGGGAAATGGATGGTATTAGAGTAGATTATGCTTAGTGAAGCTAGACAATCCCTAAAAAAACAAATTCCAAATGTCTTCTTTGATATAATGAGAGCAACTAAGAACAGAGCAGGAAGGAATAGCAGGAAGAAAAGGTCAACATTAATAAGAGACATGAGGTGGGAGGGAAAGGGAGAGAAAAGGGAAATTGCATGGAAATGGAGGGAGACCCTCAATGTTTTACAAAATTATATATAAGAAGTTGTGAGTGGATGGGGAAAATAAACAAGTAGGAAAATGAATTACAGAAGATGGAGTAGAGAGAGAATATGGGAGGGGAGGGGAGGGGAGGGGGGATAGTAGAGGCTAGGAAAGGTAGCAGAATACAACAGATACTAATAGGGCATTATGTAAAAATGTGGATGTGTAACCGATGTGATTCTGCAATCTGTATTTGGAGTAAAAATGTGAGTTCATAATCCACTTGAATCTAATATATGTAATACAAGATGTCAAGAGTTTTGTAATATTTTGAACAACCAATAAAAAAAACACATGGAGAACTATTTCAACAAAAAATTGACTAGATTTATAACTCCTACCCTGTATAATGCAAAAGGCAAGTCCAACTATACACTATGCCTTGTCTGAACTGCTTTTATTTCTATTCTTTTCGGGTTATTTTTCTCCATCATATTAGAATTATTAGTCAGAGTCTAGTACGGTATGGGTTAGTTTCAGGGATTCAGTATTTTGAATGGAAAATAGGAAAATAAATCCAATGTGTATGTAAATATGTGCTACACAAAAATCTTCCCACTCTCATCCAGAATAATGCCTTGACATTACCTTCGCTGCAAGTAAAACACAATTAGAGGAGAAGAGTTAGAAAAACTGTGAATACATATCTGGAATGAAATATGCTCAAGAGTTCACAACCTTGAAGGTGGTAGAGGAGTTTCCAAAAGTTAGGAACAGGTAAATATTCGACAAAATTGGAGCTCTGCTGGACTAAAGACTTCTTGTGAAACTGCCTCTGAGTTTGGGCACTTGAAATATTTGTTGTTGTCAGGAGCTTTAGCTTCCTTTGTAGAGAGACCATCAAAGCTGGGTATGTATCTAAGTGACCTGGAGGACATGGTTTCTTATTTTCTAATGAACATGAGGCAGCAGTGCTGAATTCTCTCTTTGTAGGTAAACTGTGGGGACTGGGGGCTAACTCTTTCCGTGTGGACTCTAAAGCCATTCGGTCATCCTCCACTTGTCGTGGTGTTTCTTGCTGCTGCAATGCGAGCTTGGTATTTGCTTCACACAATACAAGGAATTCAACTGGGACACAGTGCTAAAGGGAGTTCTGTCACGTGCGGTGTTTCAGGGTCTGCAGGATAATGTACCACCCAGGCTTCAATCCCACATAGCTTGCATCCTTGACCATAGCAATTTGATTCTGAACATTGCCCTGAAAACTCTGCATATTAAAAGATGCCTTTACATAGAAGGGTATGCTGGCTGCACCATGTCAGTTACAAGCCATTTGGAAGCCAATGGCAGATCCACATGGCCCCACCACAGATATTTTCTCACACACCTGCACACAACTTCTCTAGGCCCACTTCTCATCAGGCCCCAACTTACTGGCATCTCTGTTCTTACACCATTTTCATGGTCATGGGAATTTCAAAAATTTCATGGTATTTATCTAGCCATTTTTCAAGATTGATGTTGGAGGCATTGTGGTTTAAATTCATTCAGGAATTATTCAATGGTGAGGAAGCTCATTTGAATGAAAGCTCTGGTGAAATCTCTGAGGCAAGGCTTCCCAAAGAGTGGCCAAAAGGTCACATGAACCCAGGCCTATTGCTGTCTACAATGTGAGGTCCATGTGTGTTTTGACTCTCATCTATGGCTGCCATGTCTTTCAGAATAAAACCATGTGATATCCTGGCTGAGATTCCCAGTGCTCTGTGGAAAGCAAACCTGGGCCTAGATCTCGGTTTCCAAGGGCGACTCTCATGCGTGGCCAAATAAAATCCCAACACATTTCATGATAATACTTCTCTAAGGTCAGTTCCAGAACCCAGTCTCTAAGGGGAATCACACCAGATTTCAGCCCAGGTGTACCCAGTCATATCTTCCAACTACCACACAAATGATGACAATTAAAATCAAAACACTCCCACATGGCCCTCATTTTCTTCCATATATTCACTCTCATTCTAAGCTCTGTCTGGAGGTTTCCATGAGCGGCGAAGTCCAAGAGAGTGTCCAAAATAAGCTCCCTTGCCCCTCATTGCCTAAAGTCATGGTGGCCTGGACACCCTTCCTGTGAACCAGGTGTGATCAAATAGGCCTGCCCTTAATACGCCTAGGCTTCTCCAATTTGAGGCCTACTGACTGTCAGGTATAGATATTTTTATGTGAACTGGAGTCATGAGAAAACCCAAGAACCTATGTGCTAGACTCTCCAGGGCTTTGAAGAACTCATTTGACACAAAAAATCCCTATTCTCACTTGATGGAGGTCAGGAGCCTTACAGAGGAAGGTGAGAGACTTCATGCACAGGGACTGCTCTTTTGGCCATTTTGGTTATGGATTCACACACGGAATGATCCATCAGGTGATGAGAATGTAAGCCACAGCCTCACACAGATCAAAGAGGCTGATTCAGACACATCCCTTTCCAAAGCAATTTAGCAAATACCCACTGGTGATGCCCATTCATTTCCATTTGAAAACTGTGTGCTTCAGGCTTCACAAAGGTGTGCCCTGAGACAAAGAGCTTCCTGACATTCTGGGCAAATTAACAATAGGTAAGCAAATGGGCCAAAGTAGAGTTTCTCTACTGAGACTTTACAAGACACACTGATGTCTGATTTTTCTAAAATGCTCCAATTCCCATATATTAAATTATGTAGAGACATTAATGAACAAGAGCAAGTCATGGCAGCTGCAGTAAAACAGGCTTTAGAACAAGGGCAAGTCGTGGCAGCTGCAGTAAAATAGGCTTTAGATGCCAGGACAAGAACATGCTACAATTGTGAACAAACAGGACATTTTAAAAGGAATTGCCCCATAAGAGGAGGGTTTAACAAAACTAGGTATCAAAGGAGTAGAATACGGGGTATTTGCCCAGGATGCCATAGAGGGAGACATTGGAGTAATGAATGCCATTCTCAAACCACCATAGAGGGTAGTATATTATCAAAAAACAAACAAGGACCAGGTGTTTATCCATGATATCATGGAGAAAGGCATCAGGTTACGTTGCCAGAAAATGGACAGGGGGACCCAATGCTCTGGGGCCCCAAACCACAAATATACGGAGCACTGGAGGAACCCAGCAACCCCATCAGGGTAGTGCCAAAGACACATTGTCCATCAGAGCCCTCAACAGACAAACCAGAGGGAATGCAGGGTTGGACATCTGCACCTCTGTCAGAGCAGTACTAACTCCAGAGATGGGAGTTCAAATCATTCTCTCAGGGGTAAAAAACCTCTTCCCCAAGGAGCAGTAGGCTTATTATTGGGACGCAGCTCTTCTACTCTAAAAGGACTTATGATAAGTCCTGGGGTAATTGACCCTAATTATGAAGGTGAAATAAAAATTATAGCCAGTTCTCCAAAGGGTATATCAGTAATTTCACCAAGAGACAGAATAGCACAGTTACTAATAATACCACGCTTACATGATAAATTTTCCAGTCATGTTGTAGAAAGAGGTTCCAAGGGATTAGGCTGCACAGATGTAGATTTGGCTATGTTTTCTCTAAAGTTAGATTCTTGCCCCATACTAAAACTAAATATTCAAGGACATGAATTAAATGGGCTACTGGATACAGATGCAGAACTTAGCATCATCTCTCGTCCAGAATGGCCAAAATTTTGGCCATTACAACCATCCACTCAAACACTTCAAGGCCTAGAATTGGCGACTAATCCCCATCAAAGAGCAATGGTATTAGATTGGAAGGATCCGGAAGGATGTGAAGGAACTATATAGCCATATGTATGGATCATCTTCCCGTAAATTTATGGGGATGAGATGTCCTAGATGAATTAGGTTTGAAATTAACAAAAAACATCAATTAAAATATACCCACAATTATGGTTAGACAAGGTTTTAGGATAGGAAAAAGATTAGAAAAACAATATCAAGGTATAGCAGCTCCAATACTAATAGATCAAGGAACAGACAGAAATGGGTTGGATTTTAAGAAAGGGACACTAAGACAATAAAAATTACTTGGAAATAAGAAAGACCAGTATGGGTTCCTCAGTGGACCCTGACTAAAGAAAAGGTACCAGCAGCCCATGATCTGGTCAAACAACAATTAGCAGAAGACATATAAAACCATCTGTATCTCCCCATAATACTCCCAGTTTTGTCATCAAAAAGTAATCTGGTAAATGGAGATTATTGCAAGATTTAAGAGGCATTAATAATGAGATGGTTATTATGGGACATGCTCAATCAGGGATTCCACAATTATCTGCTTTGCCAAAACTTGGTATGATTTATGTATAGATATTAAAGATTTTTTTTTTTCATTTCCAATTCAACCTTAGGATAGTCCATGTTTTGCATTTACTAACCCTGCACTGAATCATGAAGGTCCTGATCAGAGATACAAATGGAAAGTACTCCCTCAAAGGATGGCTAATAGCCCAACTATGTGTCAAATTTATGTTAACAAAGTAATCCAGCCACTTAGAAATCAAAATCCTGAACTACAAATATTTCACTATATGGATGATATATTATTAGCACACAAAGCTAAAAACACATTGCTAGAATGTTATGCCACACTTAAAAACATATTAAAAAATATAAACTAGAGATAACAATAGATAAAGTAGAATTAAATTTTCCAATTAATTATTTAGGAGTTCTATTATCCTCAACCATGATCTGTCCACCAAAAATTCAAGTACGAATAGATCAACTCAAATCACTTAATGACTTTCAAATGTTATTAGGAGACATAAATTGGATAAGGCCTTATCTAGGTATACGCACAATAGAGTTGGAACATTTTTTGATATCCTAAAAGGTCCATCAGATCCAAATTCACCCCGCATGTTAACGCCTGAAACAAGAAAGGCATCAAAAATTATTGAAACATATATGGAAAATATGCATTTGGATAGAATTGATTTAAGTTTGTCTTTATTATTTATTGTACTACCAACAAAAAATATTACTACAGGAGTATTTTGGCAAGAAGGTCCATTATTATGGATGCATTTATCTTATTCCCCTAACAATATTCATACTCGGTATACTGAGGCTGTAGGACAATTAATACTGAAAAGAACAAAAGCAGCAAAGGAAGTGTTTGGAATTTCTCCCAATAAAATAATTACTCCATATACTCTGAATCAAATTGATGAGTTAGCTAATGAGTTAAATACTTGGGCAATAATCATGTGCAAATCTAATATTTCATTTGATAATCACTTACCATCTAATCCTTTATTGTCTTTTTGATCATTTCATCCTGTAATTTTTCCAAAAATGACAAGAAAAACACCTATCATGAATGCTCCAAATATATTCACTGATGGGTCAAATAATGGTACAGCAGCAATAGTTACACCTGATCAAACTTTTACATTTCTAGTACCCAAACAATCATCTCAAAAGGTAGAGCTTAATGCAGTATTACAAGCTTTTGTGATGTTTAAAGATTCTGTAATTAATTTATTTTCCGATAGTCAGAATATAGTTAATGCTATAGTATCCCTTGAAGATGCTGGTAGGATTTCCCCTTTCTCTACTGTTTTCTCTTTGCTTTCCACTATACAAAGTCTAATCTTGGACAGAAAAGATCTGTTCTTTATAGGAAATATCAGAACACATACAGGATTGCCTGGAGCCCTTAGTTTGGACAATTATTTAGCAGATAAAACTACACATGACATACATATTTTCTCTATAGGAGAAGAAGCTACAAATTTTCATAAAATGTTCCATGTCAATCCTAATAGTTTACAAAAGTGCTTTAAAATAACTAAGGAAAAATCTAGACAAATAATAAAACAATGTCAAAATTGTGTGACCTTTTTACCACACGTTAATCTTCGAGTCAATCCTAGAGGATTGATACCTAACCATATTTGGCAGATGAACATCACAAACTTGCCAGAATTTGGAAAATTAAAATATTTGCATGTTACAGTTGATACTTCTTCTGGATTTTTGATGGGCTCCCTTCTTGTCGGAGAAAAAAACTAAAGATGTTATAGCTCATTGCTTACAAAATTTTGCCACTGTGGGTGTTCCAAAACAGTTAAAAACAGATAATGCCCCTGGTTATACTTCTACCTCTTTTAAACAATTTTGCTCATCATTTGGCATCACTCATATAACAGGAGTCCCATACAATCAGCAGGGACAAGGTATAGTTGAAAGAGCACATCAAACTATTAAAACGTACTTACTAAAGCAAAAAGAAGGAATTGGGAAGGGGTATATATTCCCCAAAGATAAACTTAAAATAACCCTTTTTACTCTAAACTTTTTAAATTTGGATTCAACAGGGCTTAGTGCTGCAGAAAGGCATATATGTCCAAAAAATGTACATAAGCCCAAGGTACTTTGGAAGGATATTCTAACAGGACAATGGAAAGGTCCTGACCCAGTAATTGTCTGGAGTTGGGGGCCTGTTTGTGTGTTTTCATAGGGAGAACAGGAGCCGATTTGGATTCCAGAGAGATTAACTAAAGAGATTTCTACAGACCCAAAAGAAGATGATTTGGCTCAAATCAATTACAGCTGATATCCAGAACTCCAGTTTGGCTATTCTTACATCTGTGACAGAACCAGGATGTTTTTTTCAATATCTATTTTATTATTGCCCTTTCCCATATCATGAAGTTCTTTTTTGTTTTTTGAGCTCATACAGACCTAGGTTAATGTTTTGCTGATCAGTTTTATTTTTGGACTATAGAGTTTTTAGACTTTGCAATGGAGATTTCACATGTAAAAAGTTATAAAGCCTTTACTATTATGTTATGTGTTGTATGTATTATATTATGTGTGCACACTTGTGTTTTGTGTTATATGTTTGAATGTACATAACCATATATCATATGTGATGAGCGCTCATGAAAAAATGGATCCAAATATATATTTTTTTATTCACGTGATGTAAATATTTTAATTTAAATTGGGTAAACACCCGTTGAGGATTGTTTTAAAATGTGAACAAAAAGGGAGGTTAACAGATCTGTTTGCTTTCTTTCACCTTTCCTTTTCATTATATTTAATAAATCTCTTCAAGACAATGTAAATTGTTAAGAAAATTGTTTTCTTTTAGTGCCTTCTGGAATGTTACATAATTTTTTCTTTAGGCATTGTTGCCAGAATTCCTATCTTCATCCCAGTGCCTGTGAAGACAAAGATAAAACCAATCTACAGCTTCTGCAAAAGCCATCACTGAACTGCTTGCAGAACTTGCCTGGACTATGTATCACTTGTATGCATTGTGAACTCACCTGCATGCATTGTGATCAATATGTTTGTGCATCGACTTGTGGTAGTGTTGGGGTATTTTTGCTGATGATGTCATCGGTGGTACAATTTTTCCAAAAGGAGCCCTCAATTGGATTGGTGTATCTTCCTCCCTTCTGCTTGTCATGGTTGTTCAGCTAAAATTTGGGGTCCAACAGAGATGAGACAAAGAACCTTACCCCCCCACTGGTACAAAGTCCTCTCCATAGTTGTGGCTGTATACTGGACCTGTAGTTAGTGACGGGTAAGATCCAGTTGCAATGGTACCAACCTAAGACTGGAGGCTGACACCTTGAGGTCAGCTCATTCGATAATGGGTAAGGACCATATGTACTATTGGACAACCTAAGGCAGGCATGGTCCCTAAGCCACATGCTTGTTGTTTAAACAGAGAGGGGGAGATGTTGAGAGCCACAGCCCGAGGGGCCAAAGAAAACTTTCAGACTGCCAGCTGATGGTTTGCTCACAGCGGCCCCAGCAACATCTAGTTGATTGGCTACTCTGCGGTGATGCCCATTGGGCTGTTTCCCCACCCTTTCAAACTACCAAGCTGCTCATTGGGGGACTTTTTTGGCTCTGCCCAAATGACCCAGCCAATCGAACTCAAGAGCAGGAGGAGTGGAGAGGTTGAGAGCTTGTGGGAAGCTGGTGGTGGCAGTTGTGCTCTGAGGGTATTTCCCGAGGAGCTATTTTTTTGGCGTGTGTACTTCTAAAGATAAAGTTAGTTTATTTGACAAGTGGCTCCTGAATTGTGCCCAGCCAGACTGTGGCAATCATAAATTGATGGAGAAAAACAACCAAAACAGAATAGAAATACAAGCAGTTCGGAGGAGGCATGGTGTATAGCTGGATTTACCTTTTGTATGATAAAGGGTAGGTGTTATTAATCTAGTCAATATTAAATTGAAATAATTCTCCGTGTGTTTTAAAGTTAACAAATATGTGAAATATTAAATTGAAATAATTCTCCGTGTGTTTTAAAGTTAACAAATATGTGAATACCTGTCTCCCTGTATCTGTAGCCTATTCAGCACATGTATTTTTGTATGCACATATAGAATCCTACCTGGTATCACATGTACATTTTTGTGAGGTGGCTGACTTGGCAGATACGAATTGTGAAAAGAGATCACTACTCCTAAACGTTTTTGGAATTGAAAATTAGAACTATGCGTGAGCTTCCTAGTTGAACAAGATAATACATAAATCCATGTTCAGTAAAATGAATATTTTTGGATCTGTGGATGATGTATATTTCATGATGAATTTCGATTGGCATATATATTGCTACCATTTAATGTCTGTGCATTTGCGTGTGTGTGTGTGTGTGTGTGTGTGTGTGTGTGTGTATATATATATATATATATATATATATATATATATATACTCTCCAGATTTTTCAGCATATAAAATATATGTGTCTTATTATACAATCCCTAAATGCATTCATATTCATGCATGTGGATTTATAATCAAATGTTCACAAAATTATTCTCAGAAATATTCATCCACCTCAAATATATATTGTTTCCTAGTGCTGAAATCTAAATTCAGTGAATGGTGCATAGAAGTCATAATTTTTCTACAGTAACTGACCCACTTTAACATCAATGCAAGTAGATTACTATGGTACATGATGTGTATTTTGACGTTCATTTTTATTGAACACTGTTACATGACTATTTCTTCAGTTTATGCACATCATAGGATATATATTTCATTCACAAGCAAATTTATAGGCATTTGTTTCACTTTCTATCACTTCCTGCTTCAGTACACATGTATTCCTACATGTTTTTGACTGTTTTTTTCATGAGACTTCTTTTTATTTTAGGTTTCAATAATCACTTTTGAAGCAAAACTCACACACTCTTCATGACAAACCATAACCCTAATATTACCATTAGATGTATAAATGGTTGTAATAAATGTATGTATATAAATATAAGATTTCCTGTATATTTTCAGATATCAATTCAATCCATTATTTAATGTTGGAACCAGTTATATTATTTATTCACAGTATGGTCTATTCATTCATTTTATCTATTTTCATAGACACAGGGTATACCTATTTGTACACCCAATACTAATTTATACAACTTCAAAATATTGCCCACAGAATTAGTGGAAGAAATACTCATGTCACCTGAACTACATATACACTTTATCACACCAATATTCTGGACACAAAATGCAAAGTTCACAGTTATGATTGTACCAAAGCCTAAATGGAAAGTGAGCATGGATTACTAAAAACAACCAAGTCCAGATTGCCTAATGCTCTCAAATGTCAATCGTATTGGTGCTAAATATTTGTTTCTCCCTAAGATTGTGTATTCAACCTCTACCCTGTTGAAAATGTCTAATCCTATCACTCAATTTATACATTGCCTGATTTCTTAACGTCTCTATTCATATCTGCTTCCCTATATATTTTCCCCAGTTCATCATTGTGACTGACTCTTCACATGTGCTGACATTTACGTTCATTCTCTACCGGAAACCCTATTGTTAAAGAACTTTTGGTCCAAATCCTATACTCACTCTTCTTCCTAAACCTACTGACTATCTTTCTAATCCTACCGACTACCCTTTTTGAGTGGATGGTTTCTTCTACATTTAATCATCCAATTTACAAGGTCCTATGCCATTGTTTATCAATTTATCTGAGACATTTGTGCAGAAGGTATTTCAAAGCTAAGTATCCCAATCAAGGGCCCAATGCTCTTCTGGGCTTCAAATCTTACCCAGACTTCTGTATTTATACTTATATTTCACCTATATATTCTTGTAAATATCACAGGTTCCCAATACCATTATTCATCACACAGAATGATTCCTAACCCAAATTTAACCTGTTATTACCGTAACCATACACTGTTCCCTCAATCTAACTTTACAGAAAAGCAGGGACAGAGTTGGTCTTACAATACAGGAGTGTAGGGGATATTCCACCTGCTGAGAACCTCAAAGGTCCATGCAGAAATGATCCCTGGAGAAGTTGTAAGCAGCTATGAAGGACCTGAGGGAGGAAAAGACAACTTCCATGGTAAACAACCTGGTCAGGATGAAAGGATGTGTCTGAATCAGCCTCTTTCATCTTAATGTAGAGAAGATGGACCAAACCAGGCTTGTGTGGAGAGCTGTTCCCGGGTGCCTATGGTGAAATACCATTCTAACTTGTGAAAATGTCACAGGAAGTAGGGGTACCCTGCACCTCTTGGGACCCTTGGAAGCAACTGTTAGGACAAAGTGGTTGCCAAGGCAGTGACTTCATTAACTTCCTGAAGGAAGTTACCTCACATGACTTCCTTGGTGATGGAACTCTCTAAATTTGGGATTCAGGAAGTCAGGCAACCACAGCCAGTCCCAGTCCCAGTCCCAGTGGTCTCACTTGTTTGGGTTAACCAAGGACAGAGTCAGTCTTTCTTGGTACCTAGTGATGTGAGGATGGCCAAATGCCAGGAAAGCTAAGAAGAGGGGCCTTTCCTGAGAAAGAAGGTAGTGGCTCACCACTGGCTTCTGACAACTTCACAGATTTGGCCAAGGAGACCAGAACAGAGGCAGCACAGTCCACTTCGGGGAAATATAGTATGGCCCACCCGTCAGAGGACACTCCGGATAGTCACAGACCTACTTTGGGGAAGGAGGTGCCTTTTTGAGTGTGGGTGTGAGTTTGTGGTTTTCTCTCATGTTCTGAGAATAGGTAGCAAAGGCAATTTGTTTGGTTTGGAGAAGACTGTTTTCTAGTATGTTCTCTGACAAGGTGAGTGTTTCTATTACTGTGTATCCCACTCTGTCCGTGGTTGTAGTATTAGAAAAAGAATGCATCAATTTGTGTGTTCTGTCTAGTAGAAAGCTTCCCTGCATTCATACTGCCAATTTATGAATGGACTGCGGCTAGCCTTATCAATGGGGAAAACCTACTATCTTCCTAAATTCCTGTTTTCTTCCTGAATTCTGGACACTCTCCAGAATAGGCTCATGGTTTTGTGTCCAAGATATGTACCACCTCCAAGCTCTGTCACATGGCCATGTACTGGATAGCTGAAAGGAATGGTGAGCATCTCAGAAAACTCAGATATCCGGGTGACCAGGAAAGTCTCAGTGGGGAAACCCTGCTTTGGGCCTTTTGCTTACCTATTTTTCTGTTGCCCTGAATGCAAGGAAAGTCTTTGCCTCAGGCCACCCCTTTGTGAAGCCTGAAGAAAACAGTATTCAAATGGAAATGAATGGGGATCACCTGTGGCTCTTTGCTTAATTGGAAAGAGATGTGTCTGAATAAGCCTCTTGGCCCTGTGTGAAGCTGAGGCTTAGATTGTCAGCACCTGATGGATCTAAAGAAAGATCCCATGTTTGCATCCATAACCAAAATTCAAAAAATCAGTCATTGTGGATGAAATCTCTCACCTTCCTCTGTTAGGTTCCTGACCTCCATCAAGTGTGAATATGGACCCTTGGGTCAAATGAGTTCTTCAAAGCCCTGCAGATGTGCTAGTGTTCTCTCATGAATACAAACCACATAAAGAATCTATACCTGACAGTCAGTAGGCCTCAAATAGTAGAAGCAGAGCAGTAATAATGGCAGGCCTATTTGATCACTCCTGGTTCACAGGAAGGGTGTCCAGGCCACACTGACTTTAGGCAAATGAGGGGCAAGGGAGCTTATATTGGACACTGTCCTGAGCTGCATCACTCATGGAAACCTCTAGTCAGAAGTTATGATCAGTGTCTATATGGAAGAAAATGAGGGCCATGTGGGAATGTTTTGGCTATTATTGTGGTCATTTTTGTGGCAGTTGGAAGAGATGAGTGGGTCCGCCAGGGCTGGAACTCTTGGGTAATTCCCCTTATAGACTGAGTTCTGGAACTGACCTCAGAGAAGTATTGCCATGAATTGTGTTGGGATTTTACGGGGCCACGCATGAGATTCACCCTTGGATTCGGAAATCTAGTCCCAGGTTGGTTTTCCACAGAGCACTGGGAATCTTAGGCAGGATATCACTTGATTTTATTATGAAAAACTTGGCAGCCATAGTGGAGAGCCAAAACACAAATGGACCTCACATTGTAGAGTTCAATGTGCCTGGCTTCATGTGACCTTTTGGCCACTCTTTGGGAAGACTTGCCTGTGAGCGTTCTCCAGAGATTTCATTGAAATGAGCTTCCTCACCATTTAATTGTTCCTGAATGAATTGAAACCCACAGTGCCTCCAACTTCATCCTTGAAAAATGGCTATCTCATGCAACAGCAAAGGGTTTATTGGGGGTCCAGCATGTGGGGGATCAGAGCTAACTTGAATAGAGCAGAGTGCCCTGAGAAGAGCTTAAGCAGAGCTTATATACTTTCCTTGGGGAGGGCAGGGAGCGAAGTTTTTTGATGGGTAAGGGCGAGTGGGCAGTTTGCGTTCAACCGGGTGAAGGAGTACATTCTGCAGTTTAGCAGTTGGGGACAGGACATTCGGGAAACAAGATTAGCAAACAGTTCTCAAGATTTCAAGAGTGTTTTGTTAAGCATACAGAAAAAAAAGTGACAAGTACCTATTTTATTAACCTTTCATTCCTCACTTCTTCTTCTATCTACTTTTAATCATAAAAGTGATCATTGGGGGGTGTCACATTCAATGTCTTCTAGTGGAGTATTACCATAAGTTTAACTTGTCCAATTTGAGCTTGGAGAAAAGAAATTACACGGTTGAGCAAAGAGGGTTTTATAGTTAGCAATATTATGGAGATTATTTTGGACAGGCCAGGGTTGTTAAAAAGTAGTCAAACAGGGGGACTATGTGAACCAAGACTCAAACCACCCTTTTTTGTCCTCTCACTCTCTCATTGACGCTCTTCAGGGTGTCTTTTTAATTTAATCATAATTTTTTTACAACTCCATTATGCTCGGAATAAACACAACATTCTTCCCAGGAAGTGACAAGTACCTATTTTATTAACCTTTCACTACCGACTAACCCTTTTTGACTGGATGTTCCCTTCGACATTCAATCATCCAAGGTACAAGGTCCAATGCCATTGTATATTGATTAATCTGACACAACTGTGCAGAACCTAATTCAAAGCTAAGTATCCCAATCAAGGGCCCAATGCTCTTCTGGGCTTCAAATCTTACGTAGATTTCTGTTTTCATACATATATTTCACCTATATATTCTCATACATATCGCAGGTTCCCAATACCATTATTCATCCAGCAGAATGATTCCCACCCCAAATCAAACATGTTATTAACCCTAACCATACACTGTTCCCTCAATCTAACATTGCAGAACAGCAGGGACAGAGTTGGTCTTACAATACAGAAATGTAGTGGATCTTCCACCTGCTGAAAACCTCAAAGGTCCATGCAGAAATGATCCCTGGAGAACATGCAGGCAGCTATGAAGGACCTGGGAGAGTAAAAGTCATCTTCCATGGCAAATTACCTGGTCAGGATGAAGAACTGTGTCTCATTCAGGCTCTCTCTTCTTAATGTAGACAAGATGGACCAAACAAGGCCTGTGTGGAGAGCTGTTCCTGGGTTCCTATGGTTGATATACCGATCTAACTTGTGAAAGTGTCAGAGGAAGTATGGAAGCAACTATTAGGACAAAGTGGTTGCTAAGGTAGTGACCTCATTCACTTCCTGAAGGAAGTGACCTCACCTCACTTCCTTGGTGATGGAACTCTCTTAACTTGGGATCCAAGAAGCCAGGCATCCAGAACCAGTCCCAGTCCCAGTCACAGTGGGATCACTTGTTTAGTTTTACAAGGACAGAGTCACTCTTTCTGGGTACCTACTGATGTGAGGATGGTCAAATGCCAGGAAAGCTCTGAGAGGGGCCTTTCCTGAGAAAGCAGGTAGTGGCTCACTGCTGGCTTCTGACTACTTCACAAAGTTGGCCAAGGAGACCAGATCTGAGAAAGGACAGGCCATTTGGGTGGAACATAGTATGGCCCAGCAGTCAGAGGACACTCCGGATAGTCACAGACCTACTTGGGGAAAGGAGATGCCATTGTGGGTGTGGGTGTGGGTTTGTGGTTTTGTCTCATGTTCTGAGAATAGGTAGCAGTGGCAGTTTGTTTGGTTTGCAGTGAACTATTTCTACTAAGTCGTTTCACAAGTCATGTGATTCTATATCTGTGTACCTCACTTTGTCCGTGGTTGTAGACATTAGAAAAAAGAATGCATCAATGGATGTGTCCTGTCTACTAGAATGCTTCCCAGCATTTATCCTGATGAATTAATGAATGGACCAGGGCTTGCCTTATCAATGGCCAACATCTGCTATCTTCCTAAGTTCCTGTTTTCTTCTGGAATTCTGGCCACTCTCCAGAATAGGCTCATGGTTTTGTGTCCAAGATATGTACCACCTCCAAGCTCTGTCACATGGTTATGTACTGAATAACTGAAGGGAATGGTGAGCATCTCAGAAAACGTAGATATCAGTGTGACTACTAACCTCTCAGTGGAGAAACCCTGCTTTGGGCCTTTTGCTTATAAAATCTTCTTTTGCCCTGAAAGTCAGGAAGGTCTTTGCCTCATGCCAACCCTTTGTGAAGCCTGAAGAAAACAGTTTTCAAATGGAAATGAATGGGCATCACCTGTGGCTCTTTGCTTAATTGCTTTGGAAAGGGATGTGTCTGAATCAGGCTCTTGGCCCTGTGTGAGTCTGTGACTTAGATTGTCAGCACCTGATGGATGTAAAGAAAGATCCCATGTGTGCATCCAAAACCAAAATGGCCAAAAGAGCAGTCATTGTGGATGAAGTCTCTCGCCTTTCTCTGTAAGGTTCCTGATCTCCATCAAGTTAGAATAGGGATCCATTGGATCAAATGAGTTCTTCAAAGCTCTGCAGAGGCTAGCCCATTGCGGCTTGCTTTTTCTCATGACTCAAATACACATAAAGAATCTAAACCCCACAATCAGTAGGCCTCAAATTGGAGAAGCGGAGCAGTATCAAATGCAGGCCTATTGGATCACTCCTGGTTCACAGGAAGGGTGTCAGAACACTCGAACATTAGGCAAATGAGGGGCAAAAGAGTTTATTTTAGACACTGTCTTGGACTGTGCCCCTCATGGAAACCTCTAGCAAGAGTTATGATGAGTGTCTATATGGAAGAAAATGAGGGCCATGTGGGAGTGTTTTGGTTTCAATTGTGTTCATTTGTGTGGCAGTTGGAAGAGATGACTTGGTCCACCTTGGCTTGAACTCTGGTGTGATTCCCCATAGAGACTGAGTTCTGAAACTCACCTCAGAGAAGTATTGCCATTAATTGTGTTGGGATTTTAGGAGGCCACGCATGAGAGTCGCCCTTGGAAACTGAGATATAGGCCCAAGGTGCCTTTCCACAGAGCACTGGCAATCTCAGCCAGGATAATACATGATTATATTCTTAAAAACATGGCAGCCATAGTTGAGAATCAAAACAAACATGGACCTCACAGTGTAGAACTCGATAAGCCTGGCTTCATGTGACCTTTTTGCCACTCTTTGGAAAGCCTTGCCTGTTAGTGTTCTCCAAAGATTTCATTGAATTGAGCTTCCTCACCATTTAATGGTTCCAGAATGAATTGAAACCGACAGTGCTTCCAACTTCAATCTTGAAAAATGCCCAGATAAGTACCATGAAATTTTTGAATTTTCCATGACCAGGTCGCCCTGGGGAACCTGTGGATGTCCTACGTCTGATCATGAGTGTATCAGGCAGTGCCTTGATTGACAGGGATTCATAAAAATGATGTAGAACAGCGATACCAGTAAGTTGAACCCTGCTGAGTCGAGGGCCTAGAGCAGAGGTGGGAAGGTGTATGATAAAACATCTGTGTGGGCCAATGTGAATCTGCCATTGGCTTCCAAATGGCTTGTGACTGACATGGTGCAACCAGCAGAATGTTCTATGTAAAAGCATATTTTTATATGGAGAGGTTTCAGGGCAATGTTCAGAACCAGGTTGCTATTGACAAGAGGGCAAGCTATGGGGGATAGAAGCCTGGTTGGTGCATTCTCCTGAGAACCCTGACCCACCGCACATGACAAACCTCCCTCCAGCACTGTGTCCCAGTTGAACTCCTTGTATATCATGAAGCAAATACCAAACTCCCAGTGCAGCAACAAGAAACACCTTGAAAATTGGAGGATGACCAAATGGCTTCACAGTCCACATGGGGAGACACTTAGCCCACATTGGCCACAATTGACCTACAAAGAGAGAAATCAGCACTGCTGCCTCATGTTCATTGGAAAATAAGAAACCATGTTCTCCAGGTCACATAGATGCAGACCCAGCTTTGATGGGCTCACTAGAGAGAAAGCAAAAGCTCCTTACAAAAACATATATTTCAAGTGCCCAACCTCATAGGCAGTTTCTCAAGAAGTCTTTAGGGCACCAGAGCTCCATGTTTTTGGAAAGTTTACCCTGTCCCTTACTTTGGGTAACTCCTCTAACACCTCCAAAGTTGTGAACACCTGAGCATATTCCATTCCAGATATGTATTCACAGATTTTCTACCTCTTCTCTTCTCATTATGTATTACTTGGGGTGGAGGTAATGACAATGCATTGTTCTGGATGAGAGTAAGAAGATTTTTGTGTACCACATATTTGCATACACTTTGGATTAATTTTCCAATTTTCCATTCGACATACTGAATCCCTGACACTAAACCATACCCTACTAGACTCTGACTGCTTATCCTAATATGATTGAGAAAAATAACTCAAACAGAATAGAAATAAAAGAAGTTCAGAGGAGGGGTGGTGTATAGTTGGGCTTGCCTTTTGCAATATATAGGGTAGGAGTTATAAATCTAGTCAATTTTTAATTGAAGTAGTTCTCAGTGTGTTTTTAAAGTTAACAAATAGGTGAATCCCTGTCTCCGTTTATCTGTAGCCTATTCAGCACATGCTTTTGTATATGCACATATAGAATCCTACCTGGTATCACACGTATACACTTGTGAGGTGGCCAGCTTGGCAGATACAAATTGTGAGAAAAGATCACTCCTCCTAATCGCTGTTGGAACTGAAAATTCAACCTATGGGGGAGCTTCCTAGTTAAACAGCATTATACATAAATCCATGTTCAGTAATATAAATATTTTTTGGATCTTTGGACGATATATATATATCATGATGAATTTTGATTGTCATATATATTGCTACTTTTTAATGTCTCTGTGTGGGTTTTGTGTGTGTGTGTGTGTGTATATATATATATATATATATATATATATATATATATATATATACGCTCTAGATTTTTCAAAACGTGAAATATATGCGTCTTATTATGCACTGCCTAAATTCATTCATGTTCATCTATGTGGATTTCTAATCAACTTTTCACAAGATTATTCTCAGAAATATTCATCCACCTGAAATACATATTTGTTTCCTAGTACTGAAAACTAAATTCAGTGAATGTTGCACACAAATTCTAATATTTCTACAGTAACTTACCCAGCTTAACATCAATGCAAGTACATTCCTATGTTCCATGATGTCTATTTTGACGTTCATTTTTATTCAACACTGGTACATTACTTTTTCTTCATTTTATGCACATCATAGGATATATATTTCTTGCACAAGTTATCAAATTTATAGGCATTTGTTTCACTTTCAATCACTTCCTGCTTCAGAACACATGTATTCCTCCAGGTTTCTTGATAGTTTTTTTCATGAGACATCTTTCCAAACACATTATTTTCGATTTCCATAATCACTTTTGAAGCAAACTCACACACCCATCATGATACACCGTAACCCTATTATTACCATTTGATGTATAACTTGTTGGAATGAATGATTGTATATGAACATAAAATTTCTTATATATTTTCATATATCAATTCAATCTATTATTAAAAGTGGAACCAGTTATATTATTTATTCACAGTATGGTCTATTAAGGCATCATCTCTATATTCATACATACAGGGTACACCTAAATGTATCCCCAATACTAATTTATAAGTCTTTAAAATATTGCTTTCAGAAATGGTGGAAGAAATACTATAGTCACCTGATATACATATACATTTCATCACAGTAATATTCCTGACACAAAAGGCAAGGGTCACACTTATGATTGTACCAAAGCCTAAATTGAATTTGAGCATGTATTACTAACAACATCCATGTCCTGGTTCCCTAATGCTCTCAAATATCATTCCTATTGGTGACGACATATCTGTTTCTTCCTAAGATTATATATTGAACCATAACCCTGTTAAAAATGTCTTATCCTACAACTCACGTTGTACTTTGCCTAATTTTCTAATGTCTCCATTGATATCTGCTTTCAAACACCTTTTCTCCAGTTCATCATTGGGAATGTCCCTTCAAATGTGCTGACATTTACATTCACTCTCTCACCAAAACCGTATTGCTAAAGAACATTTGGTCCAACTCCTAGACTCACTCAAATGTGTTCTTCAAAGCCCTGCAGAGGGCAGCCCAGAGGTGCTTGGGTTGTCTCATGACTCCAATTCACATAAAGAATCTAAACCCTACAGTCAGTAGGCCTCAAATTGGAGAAGCAGAGCAGTATTAATTGAAGGCCTATTTGATCACTCCTGGTTCACAGGAAGGGTGTCCAGGCCTCCCTGACTTTAGGCAAATGAGGTGCAAGGGAGCTTATTGTGGACACTGTCTTGCACTGCGCCCCTCATGGAAACCTCCAGCCAGAGGTTATGATGAGTGTCTATATGGAAGAAGATGAGGGCCATGTGTGAGTGTTTTGGTTTTAAATGTGGTCATTTGTGCGGTGGTTGAAAGAGATCACTGGGTCCACCTGGGCTTGAACTCTGGTGTGATTCCCCTTAGAAATGGAGTTTTGGAAATGACGTTAGAGATGTATTGCCATGAATTGTGTTGGGATTTTAGGAGGAGAAGCATGAGATTCGACCACGCATGACAGTAGGCCTCAAATTGGGAACACAGAACATTTTGTCCAAATCCTTTATTCACTCTTCTTTTTAATCCTATCGTCTAACTTCCTAATTCTAGATAAATACCACGGTATATTTGAAATTCCAATGACCAGGTGGCACTGGAGAATATTTGGATGTCCTGTTGCTGATCATGAGTGTACCAGACAGTGCCTTGATTGACTGGGTTTCATGAAAATGGTGTAGAACAGAGATGCCAGTAAGTTGGAGTCTGCTGAGTAGTTGGCCTAGAGCAGTGGTGTGCAGGTGTGTCATAAAACATCTGTGGTGGGGTCATGTGGATCTTCCATTGACTTCCAAATGGCTTGTGGCTGACATAGTGTAGCCAACAGACCCTTATATGTAAAGGCATCTTGTTATATCGAGAGGTTTAAGGGAAATTTTAGGAATAAGGTTGCTATGGTCAAGGGCACAAGCTACGTGAAATAGAAGACATTTTGGTGCATTTTCCTGCAGACCCTGACCCACCACACCTGACAGAACTCCCTCTAGCACTTTGTCCCAGTTGAACTCATTGTATTTTGTGAAGTAAATACCATACTCCCAGTGAAGCAGCAAGAAACACCACAGAAAGTGGAGGATGACCAAATGGCTTCACAGTCCACACAGGGAGACACTTAGCCCCCAGTGGTCACAGTTTACCTACAAAGAGAGAATTCAGCAACTGCTCCCTCATGTTCATTATAAAATAAGAAACCATGTCCTCCAGGTCACATAGATGCAGACCCAGCTTTGATGGTCTCACTACAAAGAGAGAAGAACATATATTTCAAGGGCCAAATCTCAGAGGCAGTCTCTCAAGAAGTCTTTAGACAAGAAGAGCTCCATGTTTGTGGAGTGTTTACCCTGATCCTTACTTTGGAAACTCCTCTACCAACTCCAAGGTTGTGAACTCCTGAGCATCTTCCATTCCAGATATGTATTCATAGATTTTCTAACTCTCCTCCTATAACTGTGTCTTATTGGGGCGAAGGTAATGTCATGGCATTGTTCTGGATGAGAGTTGGAATATTATTCTGTGGCACATATTTGCATACACATTGAATTCTTTTTCCTATTTTCCAATCAAAATACCGAAATCATGACACTAACCTGTACCCTACTAGACTCTCACTACTAATCCTAATATGATGGAGAAAAAAAACCCAAATACAAGCATTTTAGTGGACGCATGGTATATATTTGGACTTGCCTTTTGCATGATAAAGGGTAGGTGTTATAAATCTAGTAAATTTTTGTTTAAAACAATTTTTCATGTGTTTTTAAATTAACAAATATGTGAATTCCTGTCTCCCTTTCTGTATATACTATTTAGCACATGTATTTTTTCATGCACATATAAAATCCTACCTGGTATCACAGGTTAATTTTTGTGTGTTGTCTGACTTGGCAGATTCAAATTGTGAGAAGAGATCACTCCTCCTACCCTACTAGACTCTGACTACTAATCCTAATATGATGGAGAAAAATAACCGAAACAGAATGGAAATACAAGCAGTTCAGTGGAGGCATGGTGGATATTTGGACTTGCCTTTTGCATGATAAAGGGTTGGTGTTATAAATCTAGTCAATTTTTGCTTAAAATAGTTCTCCATGTGTTTTTAAAATTATCAAATATGTGAATTACTGTCTCCCTTTCGCTATAGACTACTCAGCACATGTGTATTTATATGCACATATAGAATCCTACCTGGTATCACAGGTTAATTTTTGTGTGTTGTCTGACTTGGCAGATACAACTTGTGAGAAGAGATCACTCCTACTAACCACTGTTGAAACTGAAAATTCAACTTATGGGTGAGCTTCCTAGTTGAAAACATTATACATAAATGCATGTTCAGTAAAATAAATATTTTTGCATATTTGAATGATATATATTTCATGATGAATATCGATTAGCATATGTATTGCTACTTTTTAATGTCTGTGTGTGTTATATATATATATATATATATATATATATATATATACACTCTCCAGATTTTTCGAAATATGAAATATATGTGTCTTATATACACTCCATAAATTCATCCATGCTCATGTATTTAGATTTATAATCAATTTTTCACAAGATTATTCTCAGAAATATTTATACACCTGAAATATATATTTGTTTCCAAGTACTGAAAACTAACTTCAGTGAAAGGTACATACGAATCCTAATATTTCTAGAGTAACTGACCCAGTTTAACATCAATGCAAGTAGACTCCTATGGGACCTGATGTGTATTTTGACGTTCATTTTTTTCAACACTGGTACATTACTATTTCTTCAGTTTATGCACATCATAGATTATATATATATCATCCACAAGTTCACAAATTTGTAGGCATTTGTTTCCCTGTCAATCACTTCCTGCTTCAGAACACATGTATTCTTCCATGTTTCTTGACTGGTCTTTTCATGAGACTTCTTTCCAAAAATAATATTTTTTAGTTCCATTGTAAGATTAAAGCAAAACTTACACACCCTTCAGGATAAACCATAACCCTAGTATTAACATTAGATGTATGACTGGTTGGAATGAATGTATGTATATCAATATAAGATTTCCTTAATATTTTCAGATATCAACTCAATACATTACTTAAAGTTGGAAGAAGTCGCATTATTTATTCACAGTATGGCCTATTCATGCATTATCTCTATATTTATAGACACAGGGTACATCTATTTTTGCCCACAATACTAATTTATACATATTCAAAATATTGCTCCAAGAAATGGTGGAAGAAATACTCATGTAAGCTGATCTACATATACATTTTATCACAGTAATATTCTGGTCAGAAAATGCAAATATCACACTTATGATTGTACCAAAGCCTAAATGGAAAATGAACATGGCTTACTAAAAACATCCATGTGCAGGTTGCCTAATGCTCCCACTTGTCAATCTTGTTGGGGACTACATATTTGTTTCTTTCTAAGATTATATATTCAAACTCAATCCTATTGAAAATGTCTTATCCTATCTCTCACTTTACACTTTGCCTGATTTCCTAATGTCTCTATCGATATTAGCTTTCTAACATATTTTCCCCTGTTCATAATTGTGACTGACTCTTCACACGTGCTGACATTTACATTCACTGTCTACCCGAAAACCTATTGCTAAAGAAATTTTGGTCCAAATCTTATACTCACTCTTCTTTCTAAACTTACCAACTGTCTTTCTAATACTACCGACTATTCCTTTTTGCCTGGATGTTCTCTTCGACATTCAATCATCCAAGGTACAAGGTCCTATAACATTGTATATCGATTAATCTGAGACATCTGTGCAGAACATAATTCAAAGCTAAGTATCCCAAATGAAGGGCCTAATGCCCTTCTGGGCTTCAAATCTAAATAGATTTCTGTTTTCATACTTATATTTTACCTATATATTTTTGTAAATATTGTAGGTTCCCAATGCCATTATTAATCCAGCAGAATGACTCCTCACCCAAATTGAACCTGTTATTAACCCTAACCATACACTGTTCCCTCAATCTACGTTTACAGAAGACCAGGGACAGAGTTGGTTTTACAATACAGGAATGTAGAGCATCTTTAACCTGCTGAGAACCTCAATGGTCCAAGCAGAAATGATCCCTGGAGAACTTGTAGGCAGCTTTTTAGGACCTGAGAGAGCAAAAGTCATCTTCCATTGCAGACAACCTGGTCAGGATGAAGGAATGTGTCTGAATAAGCCTCTCTCTTTTTAATGTAGAGAATATGGACCAAACCTGAACTCTGGGGAGAGCTGTTCCTGGTTTCCTATGGTTGATATTCCATTCTAACTTATGAAAGAGTCACAGAAAGTAGGGGCATCCTCTATCTCATGGGACCCTTGGAAGCAACTGTTAGGACAAAGTGGTTGCCAAGGTAGTGACTTCATTCAATTCTTGAAGGAAGTGACCTACCTCACTTCCTTGGTGATGGAACTCTCTGAATTTGGGATCCAGGAAGCCAGGCACACAGAACCAGTCTCAGTCTCAATTCCAGTGGACTCACATGTTTGGATTTACCAATGACAGAGTCAGTCTCTCTTGGTACCTACTGATGTGAGGATGGCCAAATGCCAGGAGAGCTCTCAAGAGGGGACGTTCCTGAGAAAGCAGTTAGTGACTCACCACTGGCTCCTGACAACTTCACAGATTTGAACAAAGAGATCAGATCTGAGACAGGACAGGCCATTTCATGGGTACATAGAATGGCCAACAAGTCAGAGGACACTCCGGATTGTCACAGATCTACTTGGGGGAAGGATGTGCCTTTGTGGATGTGGGTGAAAGTTTGTGGTTTTGTCTCATGTTCTGAGAATAGGTAGGGAAGGCAGTTTGTTTGGTATTCAGTGGAGAGTTTCTAGTAAGTCGTTTGACATGGCGAGTGTTTCTATGTCTGTGTATACCACTGTGTCCGTGGTTGTAGACATTAGAAAAGAGAATGCATTAATGGATGTGTCCTGTCTAGTGGAAAGCTTCTCAGGATTAATCTTTCCCAATTTATGAATGGACTGCGGCTTGACTTGTGGATGGGCAACACCTACAATCTTCCTAAGTTCCTGATTTCTTCCTGAATTCTGGCCACCCTCCAGAATAGGCTAATGGTTTTGTGTCCAAGATATGTACCACCTCCAAGCTCTGTGACATGTCCATGTACTGGTGAGCTGAAGAGAATGGGGAGCATCTCAGAAAACTCAGATATCAGTGTGACCAGGAAAGTCTCAGTGGAGAAACCCTGCTTTGGGCCTTTTGCTTCCCTATTGTTATGTAGCACTGAATGTCAGAAAGGTCTTTGCCTCAGGGCACCCCTTTGTGAAACCTGAAGAAAACAGTTTTCAAATGGACATTAATGTGCATCACCTGTGGCTCTTTGCTTAATGCTTTGGAAAGGGGTGTGTCTGAATTAGCCTCTTGGCCTTGTGTGTGGCTGTGACTTAGATTCTCAGCGCCTGATGGATCTAAAGAAAAATCCCATGTGTGCATACAAAACCAAAATGGCAAAAAAGATCAGTCATTGTGGATAAAGACTCTTTCCTTCCTCTGTTAGGTTCCTGACCTCTTCCAAGTGAGAATAGGGATTCTTTAGGGTCAAATGAGTTCTTCAAAGCCCTGCAGATGTGCTTGGGTTTTCTCATGAATCCAAATCACATAAAAAGTCTATACCTGACAGTCAGTAGTCCTCAAATTGGAGAAACAGAGCAGTATAAAAAGCAGGCTCATTTAATAACTCCTGGTTCACAGGAAGGGTGTTTAGGCCACCCTGATTTTAGGCAAATGAGGGGCCAAGGAGCTTATTGTGGATACTTTTTTTGGCTGTGTCCCTTATGGAAACCTCCAGCCAGAGGTTTTGATAAGTGTCTATATGGAAGAAGATGAGGGCCATGTGGGAGTGTTTTGGTTTTAATTGTAGTCATTTGTGTTGTGGTTGGAAGAGATGACTGGGTCCACCTGGGCTTGAACTCTGGTGTGATTCCCCTTAGACAGTGAGTTCTGGAACTGACCTCAGAGAAGTATTGCCATGAATTGTGTTGGGATTTTAGGAGGCCACGCATGAGTGTCGCCTTTGGATACTGAGATATAGTCCCAGGGTGGCTAAGTTGATATCAAAACACTCATGGACCTCAATTGTAGACCTCAATGGGCCGGGTTTCATTTGACCTTTTGGACTCTCTTTGGGAAGCCTTTCCTATGAGAGTTCTGCAGAGTTTTTATTGAAATGAGCTTCCTCACCATTTAGTGGTTCCTGAATGAATAGAAACCCACAGTGCATCCAACTTCATTATTGAAAAATGGCTAGAAAAATACCATTAAATTTTTGAAATTCACATGACCAGGTGGCTTGCAGATCTTTTGGATGTCCTATTGCTGATCATGAGTGTACCAGACAGTGCCTTGATTCATTGGGTTTCATGAAAATGGTGTAGAACAGAGATGCCAGTAAGATGGAGCCCGCTGAGTAGCGGGCCTAGAGCAGTGGTGGGCAGGTGTGTGATAAAACATCTGTGGTGGGGCCATGTGGATCTGCCATTGGATTTCAAATGTCTTGAGATGGACATATTGCAGGCAGGAGACCATTATAAGTAAAGGCATCTTGTTATATGGAGAGGTTTCAGGGTAATATACAGAATCAGGTTGCTATGGTCAAGGGGGCAAGCTATGCGGTATATAGGCCAGTTTGGTGCATGCTCATGCATACCCTGACACACCACAAGTGACAGAACTCCCTCCAGCACTGTGTCCCAGTTGAACTCGTTGTATTTTGTGAAGCAAATATCAAATTCTCAGTGCAGGAGCAAGGAACACCAGGAAAAGTGGAGGATGACCAAATGGTTTCACAGTCTACACAGGGAGACACTAGGCCCCCAGTGGCCACAGTTTAAAATACTGAATCCCTGACACTAAAACCTACCCTATTAGACTCTGACTACTAATCCTAATAAGATGGAGAAAAATTACCCCAAAAAGTATAGAAATACTAGCAGTTCAGAGGAGGCATGTTGTATAGTTGGACCGGCCTTTTGCATTATATAGGGTAGGAGTTATAAATCAAGTCAATTTTTTGTTGAAATAGTTCTCCATGTGAATTTAAAGTTAACAAATATGTGAATTCCTGTCTCCCTTTCTATGTAGCCTATTCAGCACATGTATTTTTATATGCACATATAGAATCCTACCTGGTCCCACATGTACATTCTTGGGAGGTGGCTGAATTTTCAGACACAAATTGTGAGAAGAGATCACTCCTCCTAAATGCTGTTGGAAATGAAAATTCAACATATGTGTGAGCTTCCTTTTTAAACTAAATTATGTATAACTTTTTGTAATGAATGTATGAACGTATATATCAATATTAGATATCCTATATTTTTTCAGATATCAATTCAATCCACTATTTAAAGTTGGAACTAGTTATATTATTTATTCACTGAATGGTCTATTCATACAATATCTCTATATTCATAGACACAGGGTACACCTATTTGTGCCCCCAATACTAATTTATATATGTTCAAAATATTGCTCCCAGAAATGGTGGAAGAAATACTCATGTCACATGATATACATATACATTTTATCACAGTAATATTCTGGACACAAAAAGCAAATATCACACTTATGATTGTACCAATGTAAAGGTCATTTGAGCGTCGGAGGAAGAGACCACCAAAAGATTGTCTCATGCAACAGCAAAGGGTTTATTGGGGGTCCAGCATGCTGGGGCTCAGAGCTCAGTTGTATAGAGAAGAGAGCCCTGAGAACAGCTTAAGCAGAGCTTATTTACTTTCCTTGGAGAGGTCAGGGAGGGAAGTTTATTGATGGTTCAGGGCGAGTGGCCGGTTTGCGTGCAACCGGGTGAGGGAGAACAATCTGCAGTTTAGCAGTTGGGGACTGCACATTCTGGGAATAAGATTAGCAAATAGCTCTCAAGATTTCAACAGTGTTTTGTTAAGCATACAGAAAAACAGGAAGTGACAAATACCTTTTTTATTAACCTTTCATTCCCCACTTCTTCTCGTTACTTTTAATCATAAATGTGATCATTGGATGGTGTCATATTTTATGCCTGCTAGTGGCGTATATTTTTGTCTGATTACCAAAAGTTTAACTTGTCCAATTTGAGCTTGAAGAAATGAAACTACATGGTGGATCAAGCAAGTTCCTACAGTTAGCAATTAATGAGGATTATTAATGGACCAGCCAGGGCTGATAAAAGCGTAGTTAACCCGGGGGACTATGTTAACGAAGACTCAAACCACCCTTTTTGGGCCTCTCTCTTTCGTTGACGCTCTTCAAGGCGTCTTCTTAATTTACTCATATATTCTTTTACAACCAGTATGGTCGGCATAAAAACAACATTGTTCCCTCAATGTAGCATAAATGCCCCCTTTTCTCATGAAAAGGAGTTCCAACCCTCGCCTGTTCTGTTAAACAACTTTAGAGAGAGAGGTTCAAGATTCCTGTAAAGCTGTGATGGAGGTTTTTACTATCTTTAAGATTTTGTATACTGCTGCTTCTAATTGGGTCATTTCTTGTGTCCCATGAACTAGAGCAGTGGTTACTGTGCCCACCCCTGCAGCAATTCCTATTCCCAAAAGGATGGCTAAAGTGAGGAAAACAGGTTCCTGGCAGAACCGGGTTGTATGCCCCACTATTTGAACTTTAAATGATACTGTGTCATGATAGAGCACTCTGGGAAACATCTGCATCATTACATTATTAATCATATCTGTTGACCATTTTATGAAAACATAAACAATGTTTAAGTATATAGAATTATACTGTTTTAGGTATGGAAAAGGCAAGGTACCTAAGATAGAATTGAAGACAGGGAAACAGTTATATTTAGTTGCAACCTGATTTAGAAGGCATTGCTTCTGTTGTAATCAATGAATCCCCTGAACCTCAAGTTTAGTTAGTTTCATAATTTTGTACCCAACATGTAAGGGAAGGGGCTCAGAAGTTCACAGTCTGCAGAATTTCACAAAAAGAAGATTTGTTGTTTTTTTTTTTTCCCCTCTGTTCTGGGCAAGTAACATTTTTAAGGACACCTAAGCTTTTTTCTTCTCTCTTTTTTTTTTCTACCTGCCAGCTGTTACCATGGAGCCCAGTTGGTAACTTCTTTATCTTAGAAATGTAGCCATCTCTTTGAAGCCCCAGCTCAAGGACAGGGGCCTTGTTCACATATTTTGTTAAAAACTAGTATGGGGGTGTCTAGCTTAGGAGTGTTGATTTTTCAAGCCAGTGCCCAAGTAGAACAGCAACAGGAAAACAGGAAGTTTATCTACATTGAACTCTTTTATAGGGTCTCTTTTGCTGAAAGTCCTAAAGTTAGCCATGGTGAAAACTTCTGGAGAATTCAGTTCAGACTTTTCTGTGGGCCTGGTACAGAGGGGGAAGATGGGAAAGGCGGGGGGTAAGACCCGGTTGGTGGATCTGAGTATGAGGAAAGAGAGATATAAAAGAATAATAGGAAAGGGGTTTGTGATTTTCCTAGCAACAACAACTTGAGCAGTAGAACAGATAGTGCCAAGGGGAAGACCGAAGTGAGTATCCCAAAAAGCCTGTGAGGGCTTTTCAATTCTTAGTAAACTGTTTTCAGTGATGACAAAGCAACTTTAAAGGCCATTTTCATTACATCTTGGATAGGGGTCTGAAGGTTCTCCTCAGCTGGTTTGAGCTTTGGGTTAGCTGGTAAGAGGACCTGGTGGGACGGGGTGCAGGCACTGACAGGAGAAGAGAGGAGGGAGTGGGTGGAGGGGTGCCTCAGTGCCTGCTACCTCAGCAAGGGGGCAATGGTCTGAGAACCGGCGGAGGTTTGGGTTTTGGATCTAGTAATTGGAGGGGAGAAATCAGGTTGCTGAGGTGGGAGTGACAGCAGAAAGTCTGTAGCAGAAGGCTGAGGGTAAGAATCTATTGGAGAAGAATAGTTCAGGATGTGAGCAAAGGAGGGAAAAGGCTTCCACATAGGGGAATCTCCTTTCACTCTTTTGAGCACTTGCAGAAGTTAAAAAGGTCACACAGAATTTGAGGATCTAGAGACACCTCTGGGGGCCATTGGTTTTGGTTGTCTAATTGGTAATATGGCCAATGCTGTGTACTGAATTTGATGAGGAGTTTGGGTTCCACCAGGCACCCCCTGTATGCTCACATCCCCATGACTTACAGAAGAAGTCGGGTTTTCCCCCACACAGCTATGGCTGTTTGTGGCTTTGATACTCTGCCTGGCAAACATAGTAATCTAGGCTAGCCAACCTGAATCTGGCTAGCGTGTCCCTATATCCATAATATTTGTTTCCATTATCTATGGTACAGAAGGTATTTAATGGAATTTTAGTGGGATCCTCTTCATCAGGAATATCTCAATAGGAAAGACCTATAGCCAGCTGACAAATGTCTGGATGGAGAGAAGGCCACCAGGTACCTAAGTGGGCTGTATGCAAGATAGACCATACTTTTTGTCTAGTAGAATTTGTGATCAGCAATCGCTGCTGAACAGGCTGATGAGGGTTAGGACTACTGGTGGCCAAGGGGAGAGTCTATAGCCATATCCGTATGGCGAATACAAAATTTGAAAGGGTTACCAGTCTTTTCCAGTTTCCAGCCAGAGTCTGGACAGGGCACAGGCTTGAGACTTGAGGCATGGATCCAGGAAGTGATTCCGTCTACTTTTACCGCTGTAGGTGTTATAAGTAGCACCTGGTATGGTTCTTTCCAGCGGGGTTCCAGGGATGACACCTGATGTCATCTTATGTAGATGAAGTCTCTTGATATTGATGTGGAGTCCCCTCGTCTGCAGGTTGGTAGGCAGTGGCCAGGTGTTTCAACAGGTATCGCTGAGTTCTTTCGAGAACTTTTAGTCTGTCAAGCAAGGGGGTGTGGAAGGGATCGTTCGGTCTTAGAGTTGGGGTTAGGTCCCTTACTGGAGGAGGGACACCATTGAGAATTTCATAGGGGGTGAGGTTACACAAAGAAACAGAGGGAGAATTTCTTGCATGAAACAGTGCATAAGGCTGGAGCATAGTCCAATCTTTTATGCTGGTCTCTAAGTTTAATTTCTTTAAGGTCTCTTTAATGGTTCTATTTATTTTTTACCTGTACTGCGCTCTGGGGTCTACAAGCACAATGTAACTTCCAATTAATTTCTAGGGTCCTGGCTAACCCCTGTCTTACCTGGGCCATGAACGCCGGTCCATTATCAGAACCTATTACTTTAGGCCGGCCGTATCTTGGAAAATATCTTTCAGGATATTCTTGACCATCATTTGCGCCGTTAATTTTTATTTTGTGGGAAATGCTTAAATCCATGCTGAAAATGTATCTACAAAGACTAAGAGATATTTAAGTCCATACCATGCTGGCTTAATTTCAGTAAAGTCCACTTCTCAGAATTGTCCTGGGCTGGTTCCTCATAGGTACTTTCCTGCAGGAAGCTTGGAATGGTAAGCATTAACCAATTGACATATCCGACAGGCTTTTGTTACCCGTTCAGATATTTCCTTTCGCTGTGAGTTGGTTAATCGAAAACTCTGTTCTTGATCCTTCAGGAATGCCTGCAGTTTCTTTTAACCAAGGTGAGTGAGTTGATGTACATTTTTAAAGTAGTGTAGGGCTTTCTGTAATTGAAGGCTGGGCTCAGTGAAGTTGAGGAATTCAATGTCAGTGTCCTTAGATGTTATCAAAAGCTTGCTGGTGCTCAAAGGGTCCATTGGAATTGGGCATCCTCATTTAACAGCGGGTATAAAGGAGAAGCTAAGAACACAAACCCAGGTATCCATACCTGCAAAAGCCAGCAGTCCCAAGAAACTCTCTTGAGTTGTCTCTTGTTAGATGGGTGTGGTATCTGCACAATGGTTTTTTTCTCGGCAGAGAGCCCTGAGAACAGCTTAATCAGACCTTATATACTTTTCTTGGAGTGGGCAGGGAGGGAAACTTATCGATGGGTCAGAGCAAGTGGGAGGTTTGGTACAAGCGGGTGAGGGAGTACAATCCTCAGTTTGGCAGTTGGGGACAGCACATTCTGGGAACAAAATTAGCAAACAGTTCTCCAGATTTCAACAGTGTTTTGTTAAGCATACAGAAAAACAGGAAGTGACAAGTGCCTATTTTATTAACCTTTCACCAAAGCGAAATAGAACGTGAGCTTGGATTACAAAAACAACCATGTCCAGGTTGCCTAATGCTCTCAAATGTCAATCCTATTGGTGACTACATATTTGTTTCTTCCAAAGATTATATATTCAACATCAACCATGTTGAAAATGTCTAATCCTATCACTCACTTTATACTTTGCCTGATTTCATGTCTCTATTGATATCTGCATTCTTGCATGTTTTCCCCCATTCATCATTGTGACTGACTCTTCACATGTGCTGATATTTTGTTCACTCTCTACCCAAACTTGATTGCTAAAGAACTTTTGGTCTAAATCCTATACTCACTCTTTTTCCTGAACCTACTGACTATCTTCCTAATCCTACCGACTATCCCTTTTAGACAGGAAGTTCTCTTCTACCTTCAATCATCCAAGGTACAAGGTCCTATGCCATTGTATATTGATTTATCTCGGACATCTGTGCAGAACCTAATTCAATGCTAAGTATCCCAATCAAGGGCCCTTCTGGACTTCAAATCTTACCTTGATTTCTGTTTTCATAATTATTTTGAAAATTTAATAAAATAGTGTTTGCCAAGGAACTGACTTCATTCAGTTCCTGAAGGAATTGACCTACCTCACTTCTTTGGTGATGGAACTCTCTTAACTTGGGTTCCAGGAAGACAGGAACACACAGCCAGTCCCAGTCCCAGTACCAGTGGGCTGACTTGTTTGGATTTACCAAGGACAGAGTGTGTCTTTTTTGGTACCTACTGATGTGAGGATGGTCAGATGCGAGGAGAGCCTTCCCTGAGAAAGCATGTAGTGGTCAGCGCAGGCTCCTGACAACTTCACAGAGTTTGACAAAAAGACCAGATCTGAGACAGAACAGGCCACCTTGGGGGAACATAGTATGGCCCACCAGTCAGAGGAGACTCTGGATAGTCACAGACTTACTTGGGGGAAGGAGGTGCCTTTTTGAGTGTGGGTGTGAGTTTGTGGTTTTGTCTCATGTTCTGAGAATAGGTAGAAAAGGCGGTTTGCTTGGTTTGGAGTGGACTGTTTTTAGAAAGTCCTTTGACAAGGCGAGTGTTTCTGTGTCTGTGTATCCCACTGTGTCCGTGGTTGTAGACATTAGAAAAGAGAATGCATCAATGGATGTTTCCTGTCTAGTAGAAAGCTTCCCAGCATTCATCCTACCCATTATAGGAATGGACTGCCTTTTGTCTTATCGATGGGCAACACCTACTATCTTCCTAAGTTCCTGTTTCTTCCTGAATTCTGGCCACTCGCCAGAATAGGCTCATGGTTTTGTTTCCAAAATATGTACCACTTCTAAATTCTGCGACATGGCCATGTAATGGATAGCTGAAGGGAATGGCAAGCATCTCAGAAAACTCAGATATCAGTGTGACCAGAAAAGTCTCAGTGGAGAAACCCTGCTTTGGGCCTTTTGCTTACATATTGTTCTGTTGCCCTGAATGTCAGGAAGGTCTTTGCCTCAGGCCACCACTTTGTGAAGCCTGAAAAAACAGTTTTCAAATGGAAATGAATGGGCCTCACCAGTGGCCACGTGGCCACCCAGATCAATAACTTTGCTTAATTGCTTTGGAAAGGGATGTGTCTGAATCAGCCTCCTGGCCCTGTGTGAGGCAGTGGCTTAGATTCTCAGCACCTGATGAATCTAAAGAAAGATCCAATGTGTGCATCCAAAACCAAAATGGCAAAAAGATTAGTCATTGTGGATGAAGTCTCTTGCCTTCCTCTATTAGATTCCTGACCTCCATCAAGGGAGTATAGGGATTTTTTGGGTCAAATGAGTTCTTCCAATCCCTGCAGAGGTGCTTGTGTTTAATCATGACTCCAAATCAAATAAGGAATCAATACCTGACAGTCAGTAGGCCTCAAATTGTAGAAGAAGAGCAGTATTAATGGCAGAACTATGTGATCAATCTTGGTTCACTTCAAGGGTGTCCAGGCCACCCTGAGTTTAGGCAAATGAAGGGCAAGGGAGCTTATTTTGGACACTCTCTTGGGCTGTGCCATTTAAGGAAACCTCCAGGCAGAGGTTATGATGAGTGACTACATGGAAGAAGATGAGGACCATGTGGGATTGTTTGGTTCTAATTGTGGTCACTTGTGTGGCTGTTGGAAGAGATGACTGGGTTCATCTGCGCTAGAACACTGGTTTGATTCTCCTCAGAGACTGAGCTCTGTAACTGACCTCAGAGTAGCAATTGCTTTGGAAATGAATATGACTTAATCAGCCTCTTGGCCCTGTTTGAGGCTGTGGCTTAGATTATCAGCACCAGATGGATCTAAAAAAAAGATCCCATGTGTGCATCCAAAACCAAAATGGCCAAAATAGCAGTCATTGTGGATGAAGTCTCTCGCCTTTCTCTGTAAGGTTCTGAAAGAATAAAAGAAATTGAAATTGAAATGTAAAGAACCAGGTTTCCTAAAGTTTCCAAGCTGCACTCAGCACCTGAAATTCCGGTGGCAGTTAAGACAATTTCCAGATCTGCACATTAGGTGTGTGTTGAAATCTTCCCTGACCACCTAGGTACTTAACAACCCCTTCCCAGAAACCGTGCAGCTCACCACGTATACATCTCAGGGCTTCAACCAATCAGTTTAAATGTATACCCCTTCTTAGGGCTGATCAATGACCCCCTGCCCGACCTGTTCCCGCCAATGAATGTTCTAATCATGTTTTAGAGTTGTTATTTGATTTTCTCTTGGTATATGATGATTTGCTAAAGGAGGCTATGATGTATGTAAAGTCCCTGCCCTCTCTAAAGAATGTATATAAACTGTGCTCAAGTTGTTCTCGGGGCTCTTTGTTCTTTGCTCCTCTGAAGTGAGTCCTGAGCTCCAGCATGCTGGACCCCCAATAAACCCTTTAGAGTTGCATGAGAAAGCCTGTTGATGGTCTTTTCCTCCGATGTTCACCCCACCTTTTCATCTGGAGGCCCCAGGTGAGATATTTGGCGTGGCGGATGAAAGACCCCAAGGGACTTCTCTTAGGGTAAGTAAGGCGCCTCTTTCTGGTTTCGGGTTTCAGGTTAGGGCTTGGCAAAGTGGCTGTCGGTGAAGAGCATTAGCTCTCTCTGATAGTGGCTGACAGACGTGTCACAGAGCTGCAGGCCACGTCCCTGTGGGACACTCCAGGGGACGAGGGAAATCAAGGAATAGTAGTTTCCTCAACTCGGTTATATTTTGCTTCAGAATTCGGTTTGCCAGCCCATCAGGTTTTGCCGGCTACTCAATTTTGTTCATTGTCCTGAACTCATGTTGAGTTTATTGTCTGTCTTTATTGTCTAACACATCAGGTTTTGCCAGTTACTCAGTTCTAATCTTTGTCTTGGACACACGTTAAACGTTTACTGTTTGTCTTTGTCTGTGTTGCGATTGTGTCTTCACTGTCTCTCTTTGAGTAACTCCCATTATGGGACAAATCACTTCCACGCTTCTGTCCCTGACCGTTGATCATTGGACTGATGTCCGCTCAAGGGCCCAGAATCTTTATTTTTCAGTAAAATGCCGGACCTGGCAGACTCTCTGTGCTTCAGAATGGCCCATTCTCAAAGTCGGGTGGCCCCCAGAAGGATCCTTCCGCTTCCCTCTAATCCGAAAATCAGAGATATTGTCTTTCAGCCGGGACCACGTGGCCACCCAGATCAATAGCCATATACCCCTTCCCCAGGATCCTATCATTCAAACCTTCCGCTCCCACCGCTTCCCTCCATTCTCCCTGAGTCACAAGACTGGACACTCCTCCTCCTCCGTATCCTCTACCCTGGCTCCCCAACACCGAACACGTTCCAGATGATCCTCCTGCCGCTGACACAGCCTCTCCGCCACTAGAGGCAATTGGGCCAGTCCCAAGCCCTCCAGGGGACTTTGCAGCAGCAGCAGCAGCAGCCCCTCCTCCTCTGGTGGAAGCTGGGCCATCTAAAGGAACCCGCCAGTGACAGATAATAAAAAACTCAGAAACCCCTGTGATGCTCCCTCTCCATCCCTATGGGCCGAAGAACCGACCAAACTGGGACCCCAACACCATTGAAGTTAGGTAGCATCTGTCCACTTATCACCGGCCTCTAATAGCGGGTCTCTGAGTGGCCGCCAGAAGGCCGACTAATTTGGCCATGGTAAGAGAGATTATCCAAAGGCCTAATGAGTCTCCCTCTATGATTTTGGAGAGAATTATGGAAGCATTTAGAAAATATACTCCTTTTGATTCTCAGACAGAGTACGAAAAGACATCTGTTGCAATGGCCTTTATCCAGCAGGCTGCCCTAGATATTAAGAGAAAGTTGCAACGTCTAGATGGATTACAAGATATGACCTTAAGAGATTTAGTCAGAGAAGCTGAGAAAATATATTATAAGAAAGAAACTGAGGAGGAATGGGAACAGAGGAGACAGAAGGAAAGGGAACAAAAGGAGGATGAAAGGAGCAAAAGGCAGACTAAAGCACTGGCTAAGGTTCTGGTCAGAGCAGTAAATAGGCCAGAAGTTAAAAAGCACGGAGATAGGAAGGGATACATGGGCCCATGCCAAAGGCTGTCCCTGGCCTCAGGTCAATGTGCCTACTGTAAAGAAAAAGGACACTGGGCCAAAGAGTGCCCCCCAAAAAAGCAGAGATGCCAGACCGCCGTGCTGACTCTAGAACAGGACTAGGGAAGTCGGGACTCGGATCTCCTCCGTAAGCTCAGGGTAACATTTTAAGTGGAGGAAACCCCATTGAACTTTGAAGTGAAAACAGGACCAGTATACTCAACCTTTAAGACCCCACTGGGCCCCCTATCAAATAAATGGTCGCTTGTTCAAGGGGCTAATGACAGTAGATAATGAGCTTGAACAACTGGGAGGACAATGGACCTAGGAAATGGAAAAGTCCACCACTCTTTCCTAGTAATCCCAGAATGCCAGGCCCCGTTGATGGGCAGGGATCTGCTTACAAAACTCGGGGCTAGAATAACCTTTAACCCTGATGGTCCCCAAGTGGTGTTTCTAAACGCTTCAGTAAAAACTCCCATAGTCACGGCTTTGACTATGTCCGTAGAAGATGAACATCAACTCTTCGCGCGCCCTAGAACTGATCAAACAGGAAAACTATCCCAGAAATTGATAAAAGATTATCCTAATGCCTGGGCAGAAACTGCTGGGTTAGGTCTAGCCATAAAAAAACCTCCAATAGTAGTAGAATTAAAAGCCTCTACCTCTCCAATCAGTGTTAAACAATATCCTCTAATCAAAGAAGCTAAGGATGGGATAAGGCCCAATATTCAGAAATACCTGGCTCTTGGGGTCCTAAGGCCCTGTCAATCGGCCTAGAATACCCCCCTGCTACCAGTAAGAAAGCCAGTAACTGGGGACTACCGTCCTGTTCAAGACCTAAAAGAGATCAAAAACAGACTGCAGGACATTCACCCCACGGTACCCAATCCACATAATTTGCTTAGCACTCTGAATCCGGAGAGGTAATGGTACACTATGCTGGACTTAAAAGATGCTTACTTCTGCTTGCCACTACATAAGGACAGTCAGTTGCTGTTTGCTTTCGAGTGGATAGACCCAGAAACAGGAACATCTGGCCAACAAACCTGGATTAGACTCCCACAGGGGTTCAAAAACTTCCCCACTTGAACTCTGGTGTGATTTCCCTTAGAAAATGAGTTCTGGTAATGAACTCAGAGAAGTATTGCCATAAATTTTGTTGGGATTTTAGGAGGCCATGCATGAGAGTCGCCCTTGGAAACTGAGATCTAGGCCCAGTGTGGCTTTCCACAGAGCACTGGGTATCTCAGCCAGAATATCACATGATTTTATTCTGAAAGACTTGGCAGCCATAGTTGAGATTCAAAACACACATAGACTTCACATTGTAGACCTCAATGGACCTAGCTTCATGTGACCTTTTGGGCACTCTTTGGAACGCCTTGCCTGTGAGAGTTATCCACAGCTTTCATTGAAATGAGCTTCCTCAAAATTTAATGGTGTGGTGGGTCAGGGTCTGCAGGAGAATACATCAACCAGGCTTCTATCTCACATAGCTTGCCCCCTTGACCATTGCAACCTGATTCTGAACATTGCCCTGAAACCTCTCGATATAACAAGATGCTTTTATATGAAGAGATCAAACATATAAGGGATTACGGGCTGCAGCACGTCAGTCACAAGCCATTTGGAAGCAATGGCAGATCCACATGGCCCCACCACAAATGTTTTATCACAAACCTGCACACCACAGCTCGTGCCCTCAATTGAGCAGTCTACAACTTACTGGCATCTCTGTTCTACACCATTTTCATGAAACCCAGTAAATCAAGGCATTATCTGGTACACTCATGATCAGCAACAGGGCATACAAAGGTTCTCCAGTGCCACCTGGTCATTAGAATTTCAAAAATTTCATGGTATTTATCTATCCATTTTTCAAGGTTGAAGTTGGAAGCACTGTATGTTTCAATTTATTCAGGAACCATTAAATGGTGAGGAACCTCATTTCAGTGAAATCTCTGGAGGACACTCACATGAATGTCTTCCCAAAGAGTAGCCAAAAGGTCACATGAAGCCAGGCCCATTGAGGTCTACAATGTGAGGTCTATGTGTCTTTTGACTCTCAACTATGGCTGCCAAGTCTTTCAGAATAAAATCATGTGATATCCTAGCTGAGATACCTAGTGCTCTGTGGAAAGCCACCCTGGGCCTAGATCTCAGTTTCCAAGGGCTACTCTCATGCGTGGCCTCCTTAAAATCATAACACAGTTCATGGCAATACTTCTCTGAGGTCAGTTCCAGAACTCAGTCTCTAAGGGGAAACACACCAGAGTTCCAACCCAGGTTTACCTACACCTCTCTTCCAACCTTCACACAAATGACCACAATTAAAACCAAAACACTCCCACATCACCCTCATCTTATTCCATATAGACACTCATCTTAACTTCAAGCTGTAGGTTTCCATGAGGGATGCAGCCCAAAACAGTGTCCACAATAAGCTCCCTTGCGCTTCATTGGCCTAAGTCAGGGTGGCCTGGACACCCTTCATGTGAACCAGGAGTGATCAAATAGTTGTGCCGTTAATACTGCTCTGCTTCTCCAATTTGATGCCTTCTGACTGTGAGGTTTAGATTCTTAATGTGAATTGGAGCCCAGAGAAAACACAAGCACCTCTAGGCTAGCCTCTGCAGGGCATTGAAGAACTCATTTGACCCAAAGGATACGGATTCTCACTTGATGGAGGTAAGGAACCTTACAGTGGAAGGTGAGAGAGTTCATCCACAATAACTGCTATTTTGGCCATTTTGGTTTTGGATGCACACATGGGATCTTTCTTTACATCCATCAGGTGCTGACAATGTAAGCCACAGCCTCACATAGGGCCAAGAGGCTGATTCAGACACACCCCTTTCCAAAGCAATTAAGCAGAGAGCCACAGGTGAGGCCTATTCATTTCCATTTGAAAAATATTTTCTTCAGGCTTCACAGAGGTGTTGCCTGAGGCATCAACCTTCCTGACTTACCTGGGAACAGAACAAAAGGTAAGCAAAAGGCCTAAAGCACGGTTTCTCCACTGAGACTTTACTGGTCACACTGATATCTGAGTTTTATAAGATGCTCGCCCTTTCCTTCAGCTATCCACTACATGTCCATGTCACAGAGCTTGGAGGTGGTACATATCTTGGACACCAAACCATGAGCCTATTCTTGAGAGTGGCCAGAATTTAGGAAGAAAACCGGAAGTATGGTCTATCTTGCATACATCCCCCTTAAGGACCTGATGACCATCTCTCCACCCAGACATTTCTCAGCTGGCTATAAGTCTTATCTATTGGGATATCCCTGATGAAGAGGATTACACTAAAATTCCATTAAATCCCGTCCATACATAGATAATGGAAACAAACATTATGTTTGTAGGGACACGTGAGCCACATGCAGGTTGGTTAGCCTAGATTACTATGTTTGCCTGGCGGACTGTGAAAGCCATAAACAGTCACAGCTGTGTGGGGGAAAGCCGACTTCTTCTGTAAGTCATGGGGATGTCAGCATACAGGGACTTCCAGATGGAACCCAAACTCCTCATCAAATTTTGTACACAATATTGGCATTATTACCAATTAGATAACCAAACCTCATGGCCCACAGAGGGGTCTCTAGATCCTCAAATTATGTGTGACCTTTTTAACTTCTACAAGTGCTCAAAAGGGTGAAAGGAGATTCCCCTATGTGGAGGCTTTTTCCCTCCTTTGCTCACATCCTGAACTATGCTTCTCCAATAGATGCTCACCCTCAGCCTTCTACTCCAGACTCTCTGCTGTCACTCCCACATCAGCAACTTGATTTCTCCCCTACAATTAATAGATCAAAAACCCAAACCTCCGCTGGATCTCAGACCACTGCCCCCTTCCTGAGGTAGCAGCTACTGAGGTACCCCTCCACTCACTCACTCCTCTCTTTTCTTGTCAGTGGCTGCACTGGGTCCCAACAGGTCCTCTTACCAGCTAAACAAAATCTCAAACCAGCTGAGGAGAACCCACATACCAGTATCCAAGATGTAATGAAAATGGCCTTTAATGTTGCTTTGTCATCACTGAAAACGGTTACTAAAAATTTAAAGTCCCTCACAGGCTTTTTGGTATACTCACTCCCGTTTCCCCCTCTGTTCTACATGTTCTACTGCTCATGTTTTTGTTGCTAGGAAAATCCCAAAACCCTTGCCCATTATTCTTTTACATCTCTCCTTCCTCATTCTCAGATCCAAGGAGCTGCTCTCAGCCCTGCTTCCCTGTCTTCCTCCTCTGTACCAGGCCCATGGAAAAGTCGAGCAGTATTAACGGCAGGCCTATTTGATCACTCTTGGTTCACAGGAATGGTGTCCAGGCCACACTGACTTTAGGCGAATGAGGGGGAAGGGAGCTTATTTTTGACACGAACTTGGGCTGCACCCTTCATGGTAACCTCCAGTCAGAGGTTATGATATGGAAGAAGATTTGGGCCATGTGGCAGTATTTTGGTTTTAATTTTGGTCATTTGTGTGGTGGTTGGAAGAGATGACTGGGTCCACCTGGGCTTGTTCTCTGGTGTGATTCCCCTTAGAGACTGAGTTCTGGAACTGACCTCAGAGAAGTATTGCCATGAATTGTGTTGGGATTTTAAGAGGCCACACATGAGAGTCGCCTTGGAAACTGAGATCTACGCCCAGGGTGGATTTGCACAGAGCACTGGGAATCTCAGCCAGTATATCATATGATTTTATTCTTAAGGACTTGGCAGCCATAGGTGAGAGTCAATACACACATGGAGCTCACATTGTAGACCTCAATGGGCCTGGATTCATGTGACCATTTGGGCACTCTTTGGGAAGCCTTGCCTGTGATAGTTCTGCAGAATTTTCATTGAAACGAGCTTCCTCACCATTTAATGGTTCCTGAATTAATTGAAACCCACAGAGCCTCCAACTGTATTATTGAAAAATGGCTAGATAAATACCAGGGAATTTTTGAATTTCCCATGACCAGGTGGCACTGGAGAACCTGTGGATGTCCTGTTGCTAATCAAGAGTATACCAGACAGTGCCTTGACTGACTGGGTTTCATGAAAATGGTGTAGAACAGAGATTCCAGTAACTTGGAACCTGTTGAGTAGTGGGCCTAGAGCAGTGGTGTGCAGGTGTGTAATAAAACATCTGTGGTGGGGCCATGTGGATCTTCCATTGGCTTCTGAATGGCTTGTGACTGACATGGTGCAGCCAGGAGTCCCTTATATGTAAAGACATCTTGTTATATGGAGAAGTTTCAGGGCAATGTCCAGAATCAGGTGGCTATGGTCTAGGGGGCAATGTCTGTGGGATAGAAGCCTGTTGGTGCATTGTCCTGCAGACCCTGACCCACCACACGTGACAGAACTCCCTCCAGCACCGTGTCCCAGTTGAACTCCTTGTATTTTGTTAAACAAATAACAAACTCCCTATGCAGCAGCAAGAAAGACAATGAAAATTGGAGGATGACAAAAGGGCTTCACAGTCCACACGGGGAGACACTTTTCCCCAATGGCCATAGTTTAACTACAAAAATAGAACTCATCACTGATGCACCATGTTAATTGGAAAATAAGAAAACATGTCCTCCAGGTCACATAGATGCAGATCCAGCTCTGATGGTCTCACTACAAAGGAAGCTAAAGCTCCTGACAACAACATATATTTCAAGGACCCATCCTCAGAGGCAGTTACTCAAGAAGTCTTTAGGCCAGCAGAGCTCCATGTTTGTGGAGAGTTTACCCTGTCCCTTACTTTTTGAAACTCATCTACCACCTCCAAGTTTGTGAATTCCTGAGCATTTTCCATTCCAGATATGTATTCACAGATTTTCTAACACTTCCCCTCTCATTGTGTCTTACTTGGGCCCAAGGTAATGTTAAGGCTTTGTTCTGGATGAAAGTGAGAAGATGTTTGTGTAGCACATATTTGCATACTCATAGATTCATTTTCCTATTTTCCATTGAAATACAGAATCCCTGACATGAACATATACCCTACTAGACTCTGACTAATAATCCTAAAATGATGTAGAAAAATAACCCAAGCAGAATAGAAATACAAGCAGTTCAGAGGATGCATGCTGTATAGTTGGACTTGCCTTTTGCATGAAAAACGGTAGGTGTTAAATATGTAGACAATTTTTAATTGAAATAGTTCTCCATGTGTTTTTAAAGTAAACAAATATGTGAATTCCTGTCTCCCTTGCTTTGTAGCCAATTCAACAAATATATTTTTATATGCACATTTAGATTCCTACATGGTATCACATGCACAATTTGTGAGGTGGCTGATGGAAGATACAACTTATGAGAAGAGATCACTCCTCCTAAACGCAGTTGGAACTGAAAATACAACCTATGGGTGAGCTTCCTAGTATTACAATATTATACATAAATCCATGTTCAGTAAAATGAATATTTTTGCATCTGTGGATGATATATATTTCATAATGAATTTCGATTTGCATATATTTCTACCTTTTAATATCTGTGGGGTTCTTTTGTATATATGTGTGTGTGTGTGTATATATATATATATTTTCCAGATTTTTCAAAATATGAAATATATATGTCTTATTTTACACTCCCTAAATTCACTCATATTCATGTATGTGGATTTATAATCAACTTTTCACAAGATTATTCTCAGAATTATTCATCCACCTGAAATACATATTTATTTTCTAGTACTGAAAACTAACTTCAGTGAATGGTGCATACAAATCCTAATTATTCTACAGTAACTGACCCTGTTTAACATCAATCCAAGTAGATTACTATGGGACATGATGTATGTTTTGACGTTCATTTTCATTCAAACCTGGTACATTACTATTTCTTCAGGTTATGCATATCATCGGATATGTATTTCATTCACAAGTTAGCAAAATTATTTGCATTTGTTTCACTTTCAATCACTTCCTATTCAGAACACATGAATTCCTCTATGTTTTTTGACTGGTATTTTTATGAGACTTCTTTCCAAACACAATATTTTCCAAATCCATAATCAGTTTTGAAGCAAAACTCACACACCCTTCATGAGAAAACATAACTCTAATATTACCATTAGATGTATAACTCGTTGGAATGAATGATTGTATATCAATATAAGATTTCTTATATATTTTAAGATATCAATTCAATCCATTATTTAAAGTGGAACTAGTTATATTATTTATTCACTGTATGGTGTATTCATACATTATCTCTATATTCATAGACAATGTGTACATCTCTCTGTACCCCCAATACTAATTTATTCATCTTCAAAATATGGCCCTCAGAAAAGGTGAAAGAAATACTCATGTCACCTGATCTACATATACATTTTATCAGAGTAATATTCTGGACACAAAATACAAAGGTCACACTTATGATTGTACCAAAGCCTAAATGGAAAGTGAGAAAGCATTACTACAATCATCCATGTGATGTTGCCTAATGCTCTCAAATGTCAGTCCTATTGGTGAGTACATATTTGTTTCTTCCTAAGATTGTGTATTCAAACTCAACCCTGTTGAAAATGTCTAATCCTCTCACTGACTTTATACTTAGCCTGATTTCATAATGTCTCTATTGATATCTGCTTTCCTACATATTTTCCCCTGTTCATCATTGTGACTGACTCTTAACTTGTGTTGACATTTACATTCACTGTCTAACCAAAACCGTATTGCTGCCGCAGTCTCTTGCTGGGCACAAATCACGAGTCTCCACACAGCTTGTAGATTCAAACAGCAATTCTTTATTCCCGAACTCACACTGGCCATCTACAAACACGCTCTGGGGGAATCCACTCTCTGCCCAAATCCAATCCGCCCAAATCCACTCCTGCCTAAATCCACTCCGCATGGGCTTCTGTCTCCCAAAATATACTGTCTGACCCCTAGCACTCAAGAGGAACTCAGCAGCAGGATACGCCCTATTCCAAAAGAGGAACACCCTAATCTCCTATTACTAAACCGCCCTATTCTAAAGGGGAAACACCCTACTCTCCTATTATGCTAAACTGCCCTATTCTAAAGGGGGAACACCCTAAACACGGATCCTGCCCTGGTCCTTGAGCAAGGTCACCTTTCAGAAGTCCTTCCACTAGACAGCATGGGAGTAAGCTGGCAAGGAATTTGTCATACCTACTTGGCTGATGGCTCCCAGCATCTCCCCCCTTCTGATTAATTAAACAACAAGTAATGTGGCTTAAGGACCGTGCCTGGTAGGTTGTCCAGTTCAACATATGGCTCTTACCCGTCATTGGAAAACTGACCTTTAGGCGTCAGCCTCCTGTCTTAGGTTGATACCAATGCAACTGGATCATACCCGTCACTGACTACCGGTCCAGCATACAGCCATACTTGTGGATAGGTCTATGCACCAGTGGGGGGGTGAGGTTCTTTGCCTCACCTCTGTTGGCCCCCAAATTTGACCTTGGTGCCAGTGGGGGAGTGAGGTTAATGTGGCTTAAGGACCGCGCCTGGTAGGTTGTCCAATTCAACATATGGCTCTTACCCGTCATCGGAAAACTGACCTTTAGGTAACTGACCTTTAGGCGTCAGCCTCCTGTCTTAGGTTGATACCATTGCAATTGGATCATACCCGTCACTGACTGCCGGTCCAGCATATAGCCACTGGCCCCCAAATTTAGACCATCACTAGCAGAAGGGAGGAGGATACAGAAATGCCACGACACCAAGCCAATTGACAGTTCCTTTGGAAAAATTGCATCATTGGTGACACCATCAGCAAAGATCACTGGTGACACCATCAGCAAAGATATGCCAGCATTACCACAATAGCTGCACTAAACGTAGTTACATAGTCCAGGCAAGTTCTGCAAGCGGTTCAAAGTGGAGGAATCTATCAATCTGTCCATCTCCTCCCAAAGTCCGTTGCCTCCCAAAGTAAATTGGCTCCTTGATTGAGCATACTTGTTGAGTTATATTCATTGGGTTGAAGATAGGAATTCTGGCAATAATGCTAAAAAGACATTAACCTGAAAAGAATTATTAAATATAATGAAAAGGAAAGGTGAAAGTAAACAAACAGATCTGTTAACCTACTTAAAAAACAATCCTTAACAGCTGTTTACCTGATTTAAATTAGTAAACAAGCAGATCTGTTAACCACCTTTAAAAATAATCTTTAACAGCTGTTTACCTAATTTAAATTAAGCCATATAAATCACGTGAATAAAAAATAAATAATTCGGATCCATTTTCTCATGAGCGCTCCTCATATATGAAGTACGCACACACAGACATACAACACAAAACACAAATGTGCAAACAAACGTACAACACATAAGATAATAATAAAGGCCTTGTAGCTTTACCTAGGTGAAATCTCCATTGCAATGTTTAAAAACTCCACAGTCAAAAAATAAAACTGATCAAAAAAACATTAACCTAGGTTTGTATGAGCTCAAAAAATGAAAATAGAACCTTATGATGTGGAAAAATGCAATAATAAAATAGATATTGAAAAAAGCATCCTGGTTAATCACAGTCGCAGATGTAAGAATGGCCAAGCTGGAGTTCTGGATATCAGCTGTTATGGATTTGAGTCAAATCATCTTCTTTTCGATCTGTAGAAATCGTTTTAGTTAGTCTTTCTGGAATCCAAATCGGTTGTTGTTCTCCTGTGGAAAAACAAATAGAACCCCGACTCCAGAAAATCACTGGATCAGGATCTTTCCATTGTCCTGTTAGAATATCTTTCCAAAGTACTTTAGGCTTATGTACATTTTTTGGATACATATGTCTTTTTGCAGCACTAAGTCCTGATGAATCCAAATTTAAAAAGTTTAGAGTAAAAAGGGTTATTTTAAGTTTATCTTTGGGGGATATATGCCCCTTATCAATTCCCTCCTTTTGCTTTAATAAGTACATTTAAATCTTCTATTTTATCCAATATTTGACTTTAAACTTCTCTCTTCTAACTTTTTTTGTCTTGAATGTCTGTATCTAATAGTTGTCTTAGCTTTTTGCATTTTCTATCTGAAATACCTTTACTTGACATTTTCAACCATTTTCTATCTTATTTCTATCTTGTAGTTTTCATTTAAGGTTTGTACATACACCCTTAGTTGCTTTTTTTCTTCCTAGTTTTCTTTTGTTTCCTACTTTGTGGGTTTAAAATTCTTGTCTTCTTATCTTTTTTATCTTCCTACATCTTCTCTCTTTTTTCTTACCTTTCTGTACTTCTGTCTTAAAGTTTTTCACTTAAAATTTTTAATCTTCTTTATCTAAATATCTTTTATCCTATTATCTTCCCATTATCCTGGGTTTTTTTTTTCTCTGTCATGAAGGCATCTTAACCACCTTCAATTTAACCTTTTAAAGCCTTTCAATTATCATCTATACTGTACTTTTAAATGTACTTTTTCACCACCTACAGCTTCACTATTTTAAACGAGGCTTAGATTCTGTTTAAATCGCTTTCAGGTTAGTTCACATGGCTGCCCTTCAACCAAAGGCCTTTTTTACTCCATTAAGAAGCTTTGTCTCAATCTGCCATGTACAAATACCTTTTTTTTCTTCTTCCTTTCTCAAACTTTTAAAGTCTAGTTTCCTCAAAATCTTTTTAAATGGCATTTTATAACTTTTTACTTTACCACACAGAGATTATCTCATCTAGAAACATTTCTTTTTTTTTTTAACCTTCCATATTAAAATATATTTTCACATCTTCAATCTTTTAATATTTCTTTTCTAGCCATTAACCCTTTTTATAAATTCACATTCTGAAATAACCCTTATAAAAATTTCTGATTTAGACAAATTACTCCACTTTAAGAAGATGAAAGACTTTCATGTTTTTTATGATACTATAATACTGTAATTGAAACCCAACTGAAACTTCTTATACTTATTATATATAAATTACACCTGATAGAATCTTAACACTTAGTAACCTTGTTTCAGCAAAGACATAGACCAAAGCAATATTAAACATTTTTCCATTCACCAATTTATGAAGACACACATAATGATTAAACATATTACCTTATGGAACTTAATAAGTAAAGAGTACTTGATTTCATATTTAGTGGTTGATATTTTAACACTTTAGCTTTGTAACTTAGTCAGATGTCTGTAAAAAACAAGATCTTAGACAAGCATAGTAAACAGAATTAGCCATCTCTTTCTTGTTGAAGAAAAATTCTTCTACAGGATACAATGATGGTCCCATTGATATATTTAATAACTCGTCTTTAAAAAGCCATGGGCTACATTTTTGTATTGTATCAACATATGTCCTAACTGTTCTTGGTCTTACTGGAGTTCCTCCTTCCTCTAACAATTTCTCTTCCTCGGAGGCGAACAACTTAAAACCTTGAGTCAACCATTTTCCCCAGTTTGCCTGAGAAAGTTCTAGGAACAGGCAACTTGAAATAAAAACAAAATAAATCAAAACAAGAACGCATTGTTTTTTGAAATGCTCACCCATTCTTTCACACTCCTTCAGGGGCGGGTAATTTCACTTACCCCCAAGCTTCAGGCGTTCCGCGTACGAGCCACCACATGCCGCAGTCTCTTGCTGGGCACAAATCACGAGTATCCACACAGCTTGTAGATTCAAACAGCAATTCTTTATTCCCGAACTCACACTGGCCGTCTACAAACACGCTCTGGGGGAATCCACTCCTGCCTAAATCCACTCCGCATGGGCTTCTGTCTCTCAAAATATACTGTCTGACCCTAAGCACTCAAGAGGAACTCAGCAGCAGGATACGCCCTATTCCAAAAGAGGAACACCCTAATCTCCTATTACTAAACCGCCCTATTCTAAAGGGGAAACACCCTACTCTCCTATTATGCTAAACTGCCCTATTCTAAAGGGGGAACACCCTAAACACGGATCCTGCCCTGGTCCTTGAGCAAGGTCACCTTTCAGAAGTCCTTCCACTAGACAGCATGGGAGTAAGCTGGCAAGGAATTTGTCATACCTACTTGGCTGATGGCTCCCAGCATATTGCTAAAGAACTTTTTTTCCAAATTCTATATTCACTCTTCTTCCTAATCCTTCCGACTATCAGTTTTTGAATGGATGTTCTCTTCTATATTCAATCATCCAAGTAAAGGTCGTGCGAGCATCGGAGGAAGAGACTACCAAGAGAATACATCATGCAACAGCAAAGGGTTTATTTGGGGTCCAACATGCTGGGGCTCAGAGCTCACTTAATTAGAGCAGAGAGCCCTGAGAAGAGCTTATGGAGAGTTTATATACTTTTCTTGGAGAGGGCAGAAAGGGAAGTTTATTGATGGTTCAGGGTGAGTGGGTGGTTTGCATTCAACCGGGTGAGGGAGTACATTCTGCAGTTTGGCCGTTGGGGACAGCACATTCTGGGACAAGATTAGGAAACATTTCTCAACATTTCAACAGTGTTTTGTTAAGTGTACAGAAAAACAGGAAGTGACAAGTATATATTTTATTGACCTTTCATTCCCCACTTCTTCTGGCAACTTTTAATCATAAAAATGATCATTGGGGGATGTCACATTCTATGTTTGCTAGTGGGGTATTACCATAAGTTTAACTTGTCCAATTTGAGCTTGGAGAAAATAAATTACATGGTTGAGGAAACAGGGTTTTATAGTTAGCAATAATATGAGGATTATTATTGGACGGGCCAGAGTTGATAAAAACGTAGTTAACCAGGGGGACTGTGTAAACCAAGACTCAAACCACCATTTTTGGGCCTCTCTCTCTCCTTGACTCTCTTCAAGGCATCTTTTTAATTTACTCATAGATTATTTTACAACTCCATTATGGTCGACATTAAAAAAACATTCTTCCCTCAATGCAGCACAAAGGCCCCCTTCTCTAGTGAAAAAGAGATGCAACCCTCTACTGTTCTGTAAAACAACTTCAGAGAGAAAGGTTAAATATTCCTGCAAAGCTGTGATGGAGGTTACTAATATCTTTAAGTTTTTATATATTCCTGCTCCTAATTGGGTCATTCGTTTTGTCCCATGGACCACGGCAGTGGTTCCTCTGCCCAACCCTGAAGCAACTCCTATTTGCAATGGAATGGCTAAGGTGAGGGATATATGTTTTCAGAGGAACCGGATTGTATGCCCCCCTATTTGAACTTCAAATGAATCTGTGTCATGATAGAGCACTCTGGGAAACATCCGCACCATTACACATTTAATCACATCTGTTGACAATTTCATTAAAACACAAACATTGTTTAAGTATATAGAATTAAACTGTTGTAGGGACGGACAAGGCAAGGCACCAAAGATAGCACCAAAGACAGGGAAACAGTCTTATTTGGTTGCAACCAGATTCAGAGGGCATTGCTTCTGTTGTAATCAATTAATCCCATGAAACCTAAGTTTATGTAGTTTCAGAATTTTGTACCCAACATGAAAGGGAAGGGGCTCAGAAGTTCATAGTCTTCAGAAGTTCACAAAAGGCAGTTTTTGTTTCTGTTTTTTCCTTAGGTCTGGGCAAGTTAAATTTTCAAGAACACCTGGGAGGGGGAGAGCTTTTTCTTCCCTTTCTTTTTTTCCCCTGCCAGCTTTTTCCATGGAGCCCAGTTTGTAACTTCTTTATCTTAGAAATGTAGCAATGTCTGTGAAGCCCCAGGTCAAGGCCAGGAGCCTTGTTCACATATTTTGTGAAAAACTAGTGAGGGTGTGTCTAGCTCAGGAGTGCTGATTTTTTAGCCAGTTGCCAAGTAGACCAGGTCAACACAAAAAGAGAAAGTTTATGTACACTGAAGTCTTTTATAGCGACTCTTTTCCTGAAAGTCCCATAGGCAGCCATGGTGAAGACTTCTGGAGAAGGTCAGACTGTGAGGTGGAGATTCTTTATGTGAATTGGAGTCATGAGAATACCCAAGCATAAATGGGCTAGCCTCTTCCGGGATTTGAAGAACCCATTTGACCCAAAGGGTCCCTATTCTCACTTGATGGAGGTCAGGAACCTTTCTGAAGAAGGCTAAGACTTCATCCACAATGACAGCAATTTTGGCCATTTTGGTTTTGGATGCACACTTTGGATCTTTCTTCAGATCCATCAAGTGCTGAGAATCTAAGCCACAGCCTCACACAGGGCCAAGAGGCTGATTCAGACACATCCCTTTCCAAAGCAATTAAGCATAGAGACAAAGGTGATGCCCACTCATTTCCATTTGAAAAGTGTTTCTTCATGGTTCACAAAGGGTGTGCCTGAGGCAAGAGACTTTCCTGACATTCAGGTCAACATATCAGTAGGTAAGCAAAAGGCCCAAAGCAGGGTTTCTCCCCGAGACTTGTGTGGTCACACTGATATCTGAGTTTTCTGACATGCTGGCCATTCCCTTCAGCTATCCAGTACATGGCCATGTCACAGAGCTTGGAGGTGGTACACATCTTTGACACAATACCATGAGCCTATTTTGCAGAGTGGCTAGAATTTATGAAGAAAACCAGAACATAGAAAGATAGCAGGTGTTGCCCAAAGATAAGGCAAGCTGCAGTCCATTGATAAATTACGCAGGATGAATGCTGGGAAGTGTTCTACAAGACAGGACACATTCATTGAAGCATTTCCTTTTCTAATATCTACAACCACAGACACAGTGGGATATTCAGACATAGAAAGACTCGCCTTGCCAAAGGACTTACTAGAAACAGTTGACTCTAAACCAAACAAACCGCCTTTCCTATCCTCAGAACATGAGACAAAACCACAAAACCACATCCACACCCACAAAGGCACCTCCTTTCCCCAAGTAGGTCTGTGACTAGGCGCAGTGTCCTCAGACTGGTGGGCCATACTATGTTCCCCTGAAATGGCCTGTCCTGTCTCAGTTCTGGTCTCCTTGGCCAACTGTGTGAAGTTGTCAGGAGCCAGTATTGAGCCACTAACTGCTTTCTCAGGAAATCCCCTCTTCTGAGCTATCCTGGCATTTGGCCATTCTCACATCGGTAGGTGCCAAGAAAGACTGACTCTGTTCTTGGTAAATCCAAACAAGTGAGAACACTGGTACTGGGACTGGGACTGTCTCTGTGTTCCTGGCTTCCTGGATTCCACGTTCAGAGATTTCTATTACCAAGGGAGTGAGGTGAAGTCACTTCCTTCAGAAACTGAATGAGGACACACTGCCTTGGCAACCAATTTGTCCTAACAGTTGCTTCCAGGGTCCCATGGAGGCTGCCCATATTTCCTGTGACACTTTCACAAGTTAGAATGATATATTAACCATAGGCACCCAAATAGAGCTCTCCACACAGGCCTGATTTGGCCCATCTTTTTACATTAAGAAGAGAGAGGCAGATTCAGACACAACTCTTCATCCTGACCAAGTTGTTTGCCATGGAAGAAGACTTTTGCTCACTCAGGTCCTTCATCGCTGACTATATCTTGTGCAGAGATCATTTCTGCATGGACTTTTGAGGTTCTCAGCAAGTCAAAGATCCCATACATTCCTGTATTGTAAGACCAACCCTGTTCATGCTCTTCTGTAAAGTTAGGTTGAGGGAACAGTGTATGGTTTGGATTAATAACATTTTCAATTTGGGTTAGGAATCATTCTACTGGATGAAAAATGATATTGGGAACTGCGATATGTATAAGACTATAGAGGTGAAATATATGTATGAAAACATAAATCCAAGTATTATTTAATGCCCAGAGGGCATTGGGCCCTTGATTGGGATACTTAGCTTTGAATTATGTTCTGCACAGATGTCTCAGATAAATCCATATACAATGGCATAGGACCATGTACCATGGTCCTATATACAAATAGGTCCATATATACACTCATCATAAACTCTGGCTGGAGTTTTCGATGAGGGGCGCAGCCCTAGACAGTGTACAAAATAAGCTACCTTGCCCCTCATTTGCCTGATGTCAGGGTGGAATGGGCACCCTTCCTGTGAACCAGGAGTGATCAAATAGGCCTACCGTTAATAATACTCTGCTTCTTCAATTTGAGGCATTCGGATTGTGGTGTTTAGATTCTTTATGTGAATTGGAGTGATGATAATAGCCAAGCACCTATGGGCTAGCCTCTGCAGGGCTTTGAAAAACTCATTTGACCCAATGTATCCCTATTCTCTCTTGATGGAGGTCAGGAACCTTACTGAAGAAGGCTAGAGACTTCATCCACAATGACAGCAATTTTGGCCATTTTGGTTTTGGATGCACACATGGGATCTTTCTTTAGATCCATCAGGTGCTGAGAATCTAAGCCACAGCCTCACACAGGACCAAGAGGCTGATTCAGACACATCCCTTTCCAAAGCAATTAAGCAAAGAGCCACAGGTGATGCCCATTTATTTCCATTTGAAAACTGTTTTCTTTAGGCTTCAAAAAAGCTTGGCCTGAAGAAAAGACCTTCCTGACATTCAGGGAAACGGAACTATATGTAAGCAAAAGGCCCAAAGCAGGGTTTCTCAACTGAGTCATTTCTGGTCACACTGATATCTGAGTTTTCTGACATGCTGGCCATTCCCTTCAGCTATCCAGAACATGGCCATGTCACTGAGCTTGGAGGTGGTACAAAACCATGAGCCTATTCTGGAGATTGGCCAGAATTCAGGAAGAAAACAGGAACTTAGGAACATATTAGGTGTTGCTCATCCCTAAGGCAAGCCACAGTCCATTCATAAATTGGGCAGGATGAATGCTGGGAAGCATTCTACTAAACAGGGCACATCCATTGATGCATTCTCTTTTCTACTGTCTACATCAATGGACACAATGGGATAGACAGACATGGAAAAACTCACCTTTTCAAATGACTTACTAGATCAGCCCACTCCAAAACAAACAAACCTCCTTTTCTAATTATTCTCAGAACATGAGAAAAAACTACAAACTCACACCCACACCCACAAAGGCATCTCCTTCCCCAAAGTAGGTCTGTGACTGTCCGGAATGTCCTCTGACTGGTGAGCCATACAATGTTACCCCAAAATGGCCTGTCCTGTCTCAGATCTGATCTCGTTGGCCAACTCTGTCAGGATCCAGCAGTGAGCCACATCCTGCTTTCTCAGGAAAGGTCCCTTTTCAGAGCTCTCCTGGCTTTTAGCCATCCTCACATCAGTAGGTACCAAGAAAGACTGACTCTGTCGTTGGTAAATCCAAATAAGTGAGCCCACGTGGACTGGGACTGGGACTTGCTCTGTTTGCTTGGCTTCCAGGATCCCATGTTCAGAGAGTTCCATCACCAAGGAAGTTAGGTAGGTTACTTCCATCAGGAACTGTATTAGGTCACTGCCTTGGCAACCACTTTGCCCTAACAGTTGCTTCCAAGGTTCGCATGAAATGGAGGCTGCCCCTACTTCCTGTGACACTTTCACAAGTTAGAATGGTATATCAACCATTGTCCCACAGGAACAGCTCTCTACACAGACCTGGTTTAGTCCATCTTCTCTACAATAAAAAGATAGATGTTGATTGAGACATATCCCTTCATCCTGACCAGGTTGTTTGCCTTGAAAGATGACTTTTTCTCTCTCGGGTCCTTCCCAGCAGCCTACATCTTCTACAGGGATAAATTCTGCATGGAACTTTGAGGTTCTCAGTAGATGGAATATGCCCTCCATTCCTGTATTATAAGACCAACTCTGTACCTCCTCTTCTGTAAAGTTAGATTGAGGAAAGAGTGTATGGTTAGGGTTAATAACATGTACAATTTGCGTTAGGAATCATTCTTCGGGATGAATAATGTTATTCTGACCTGTGATATTTATTAGAATATATAGGTGAAATATAAGTAGGTAAACAGAAATCTAGGTAAGCTTTGGAGACCAGAAGGGCATGGGGCCCTTGATTGGGATACTTAGCTTTGAATTATGTTCTGCAAAAATGTCTCCAATAAATCGATATACAATGGCATAGGTCCTTGTACCTTGGATGATTGAATGTAGAAGAGAACATCCAGTAAAAAAGAGATAGTCAATATGATTAGGAAGATACTCAATAGGTTTAGAAAGAAGAATGAGGATAGGATTTGTACCAAAAGTTCTTTAGCAATAGGGTTTCAGTTAGAGAGTGAATGTAAATGTTCGCACATGTGAAGAATCTGTCACAATGTTGAACTGGGGAAAATATGTAGGAAAGCAGATATCAATAGAGATTTTAGGATATCAGGCCAATTATAAAGTGAGTGATAGGATTAGACATTTTCAACAGCCTTGAGGTTGAATATATAATCTTAGGAAGAAAGAAATATGTAGTCACCAATAGGATTGACATTTGAGAGCAATAGATGTTTTTCATAATCCATGCTCACTTTCCATTTAGGCTTTGGTAAAAACATAAGTTTGATCTTTGTAGTTTTGTCCAGAATATTACTGTGATAAAATGTATATGTAGATCAGGTGACATGAGTATTTCTTCAACCATTTCTGGGAGCAATATTTTGAAGACATATAAATTAGTATTGGGGATACAAAGAGGTGTACGTTTGTCTATCAATATAGAGATAATGCATGAATAGACCATACTGTGAATAAATAATATAAGTACTTCCAACTTTAAATAAAGGATTGAATTGATATCTGAAAATATACAGGAAATCTTATATTGATATACAATCATTCATTCCAACCCGTTATACATCTAATGGTAATATTAGGGTAATGGTTTATCATGAAGAGTGTGTGAGTTTTGCTTCAAAATGATTAGAGAAATCGAAAATAATGTCTTTGGAAAGAAGTCTCATGAAAAGTCCAGCCAGGAAACCTGGAGGAATACATGTGTTCTGAAGCAGGAAGTGATTGATAGAGAGACAAATGCCTATAAATTTGTGAACTTGTGGATAAATATATATCCTATTATGTGCATAAACTGAAGAAATAGTAATGTACCAGTGTTGAATAAAAATGAACGTCAAAATAAACATTTTGTATCATAGGAATCTACTTACATTGATGTTAAACTGGGTAAGTTACTGTAGAAATATTAGGATTTGTATGCACCATTCACCGAAGTTAGTTTTCAGTACTAGGAAAAAAATATGTATTTCAGGTGGATGCATATTTCTGATAATAATCATGTAAAAGTTGATTGTAAATCCAAATACATGAACATGAATGAATTTAGGGAGTGTATAATAAGACACATATATTTCATATTTTGAAATATCTGGAGATTATATATATATATATATATATATATATATATATATATATATATATATATATATACAAAACACCCACACAGACATTAAAAAGTAGCAATATATATGCCAATTGAAATTCATCATTAAATATATATCATCCACAGACCCAAGCTATTTATTTTACTAAACATAGATTTATTTATAATTTTGTTAAACTAGGAACCTCACCCATAGATTGAATTTTCAGTTCCAACTGTGTTTAGGAGGAGTGATCTCTTCTCACAATTTGTATCTGGCAAGTCAGCTACCTCACAAGAATGTACGTGTGATAATAGGTAGGATTCTGTATGTGCATGCAAAAATACATGTGCTGAATAGGCTACAGAGAAAGCAAGACAGGAATTCACATATTTGTTAACTTTAAAAACACATGGTGAACTATTTCAATTAAAAATTGACTAGATTTATAACACCAACCCTTTATCATGCAAAATGAAAGTCCAACTATACACCATGCCTCCTCTGAACTGCTTATATTTCTATTCTGTTTGGGTTATGTTTCTCCATCATATTAGGATTAGTAGTCAGAGTCTAGTAGGGTATGGGTTAGTGTCAGGGTTTCAGTATTTTGAATGGAAAATTAGATAAGGAATCCAATGTGTATGCAAATATGTGCTATACAAAAATCTTCCCACTCTCATCCAGAACGATGACTTGACATTGCCTTCCCCCCAAGTAAGACACAATTAGAAGAGAAGAGTTAGAAAATCTGTGAATACATATCTGGAAAATCCGCAGGAGTTTACAAACTTGGAGGTGGAAGAGGAGTTTCCAAAAGTAAGGGACAGGGTTGATAGACCCAACCTGATCTTTTATTAAAATTGGGAGCCATCTTGCCACAAAGCGATGAAAAGCTAATTTTGGGTTTACTATAAATTACTGCAATTTCTGAACCCATTTGGAATGTCTGCCCGTGCCTTTAACTCACCCATGCCTATCTCTCTGACCTGATAGCAGCCCTCTCTGAAAGTTTAGTGACACATCATAATTTTTGGCCTTCCCTGGCCAGACAACGACTCTCTCTGAGGTCTAATGGTCATCATTATTTCTGATGTTGGGGCCAGCAAAAAAAAAAAAAGAAAAGTAAACTACATTTAGTGTGATGCTTGTCAAAGTTCTGTTATCTGTAATCCCCCTTTTGTGTAACTTTCTGGGCTATATAGCTGGGCTGTAGGAAAGGTGGGGTTGCTGTCTTGTTCCCGCCGTTTTGTGAGGGAGAGGCAGGCCGCCAGCCGGTTGAAATAATAAATTTGCCTTAATTTGATTTTAATTGGAGTCAGTGGTCTTTACTTTCATCCTGGTCTAACATTTTGCAGTTCCGCAGCAAGATGACCCTGCCAGTACAGATCACAAGACCAGACTGTTGGAAATTCTGAAGCTGGCCTTCCCTCCAGGGCCCCCGGCTACAGAGCCACTCTAGGGGATGCGCAACTTGAGATGTTTCAACGACTTGGAGTGAGACTTTGGTCCAGGGAGCACTGCAATGAACCACTGGACTATAACTATTAGCAAGCACCTGGTGGAGGAGGCCTCCATAGGTAAGTGGCACCTTTATAACATCTGATATCTGGTTAAGGGAGATCTCTTCTGATGACAGAGAGGAGGCCTGGGGAGGCTCACATATACTCCTGTCCGGGACTGTAACGAGAATCATGCTGTCCTTTGTTCTGTTATGTAGGGAATTCTTCTGGATGGGTAGAGAGGTGTGGATGGGCATGCACGCGGTCCTACCCAGGAGCTTTAGCAAGACATTGCAATGCTCCTCTGCTTTTTTTTTTTTTTTTGGTGCCTGGTTTCTGGTTTTTTTTTTTCTGTTTTGTTCTGTGTTCTATATGTTTTTTGTTTGTTTGTTTTTGTGCGTTTTGTTGTGTGATTTCTGTGGTAAAAACTTAAAGATATTGGACGTGAAAATGGGTAATAAAGCAAGTAAGCGTGACATCTTTTTGGACTGTGTTTTAAGGAACTGCAATGAACTTTACCTCCCTTTGTTAAGCAGGATAAGAGAAGCCCCTAGCTGGCTGCCTGGAGCACACCCACTGCACAAGGCAATGCCTGCTGCAGAGCTAAAAACTGAGTATCTCACAGGTTAAGAAGTGAAACTCCTTTAAAACCACTTGTACCTCCAGATCAAAAGAGTCACAACCTTTGGGCAGAGTCCCCTGTGTTTCTCCTTTGTTAGCAAAGTAATAAACCTCCCTTTTTCTTTTTCTCAAAAACCCTGTCCTCATTATTAAATTGGCATTAATTGGCTTCAAGGTCAGGAACTGAACTTTAAGTTTCAAATTTTGATAAACCACACCACCCCCGCCCCGGAACTTTTTGAGAGCTGACTACTGATATGTTAGGAGATGGAGCATGGTTGGGGTGGAACCGAACCAGAGGAGCTAATCCTGTAAGTTAAAGGAGGGACCGAGGGACTTCCAGCAGCTGCCGAAGCCCTGTTACTTCAGGGAATTCCCTCCTTCCTTCCCTGCACTGTAAGCATTATGTAACGTCTGTCTTCTTAAAAAAGAGAAAAAGAAAAAGGGGATACTAAATTCAGTAAAGTCACCATGGAGACCCTTGATTTTACATTTCAGGTTGCCCCTCTGTAAAAACATGTGGTTCCCTTGTGGGGACTTCTATGGTGCCACTGGTGTAGGAGATTTTTCTCTTATCTGCTCTGTTTTAAAGGCTTCTGTCTGTCGGCCATAGTCTGGAGCTCCCTTCTGTCTGTCTTGTGTCTTTGTTTCTGGCCCTTTAAGACATGTGCAATAATGTGTTGATATTTTAAATTGTTTCTTGGGAATGATCTTAGCTGAATGTGTGTCTAAATGATGATGTTTTATTGTAACAATCTGGTATCTGAATGGGTTTTTGAAGCATTGCACAATCTTGCAGGTAAAAGTCGGGTTTAGGTAATTGTTTAGTTTATGATTTCAGATAATTTATGCCAGAGAACTTAAATACTTAGGATGGAAAACTAAAGAACTCTCCTTCCAAGTTGGCAAGTAACTTCCCAATCATTCAGTCTTTTATTTCACCTATTTTGAATTGGGTAGCCTGGGAAAATGTCACTGTGCGTACCAGTGCATTAATTTGGACAAAGATAGTAAATCATTTTATGGTATCTGTTGACAAAACAAGATGAAATTCATATGGAAAAACAAAAGACCCAGAATAGCAAAAGCAATTCTAAGCAGGAATTTGAATCTGGAGGTATAGCGATACCAGAGTTCAAACTGTACTACAAAGCAGTAGTAACAAAAACAGCGTGGTACTGGTACCAAAACAGGCAGGTGGATCAATGGTACAGAATAGAGGACACAGAAACCAATCCACAAAATTACAAATTTCTTATATTTGATAAAGGGGCTAAAAACATGCAATGGAGGAAGGATAGCATCTTCAACAAATGGTGCTGGGAAAATTGGAAATCCATATGCAACAAAATGAAACTGAATCCCTTTCTCTCGCCATGCACAAAAGTTAACTCAAAATGGATCAAGGAGCTTGATATCAAAGCAGAGACCCTGCACCTGATAGAAGAAAAAGTTGGCTCCGATCTACATATTGTGGGGTCAGGATCCAAATTCCTTAATAGGACGCCCATAGCCCAAGAGTTAATAACAAGAATAAACAAATGGGACTTACTTAAACTAAAAAGTTTTTTCTCAGCAAGAGAAACAATAAAAGAAGTAAATAGGGAGCCTACATCCTGGGAACAAATCTTTACTCCTCACACTTCAGATAGAGCCCTAATTTCCAGAATATACAAAGAACTCAAAAAATTAAACAATAAGATAACAAATAACCCAATCAACAAATGGGCCAAGGACCTGAACAGACACTTCTCAGAAGAAGACATACAGTCAATTAATAAGTACATGAAAAAATGCTCACCTTCTCTAGCAGTCAGAGAAATGCAAATCAAAACCACCCTAAGATACCATCTCACTCCAGTAAGATTGGCAGCCATTAGGAAGTCAAACAACAATAAGTGCTGGCGAGGATGTGGGGAAAAGGGTACACTTGTACATTGCTGGTGGGACTGCAAAAGGGTGCAGCCAATATGGAAAGCAGTATGGAGATTCCTGGGAAAGCTGGGAATGGAACCACCATTTGACCCAGCTATCGCCCTCCTCCGACTATTCCCTGAGGACCTTAAAAGAGCATGCTATAGGGATACTGCCACATCCATGTTCATAGCAGCACAATTCACAATAGCCAGACTGTGGAACCAACCCAGATGCCCTTCAATAGATGAATGGATAAAAAAATGTGGCATCTATACACAATGGAGTATTATGCAGCAATAAAAAATGACAAAATCATTGAATTTTCAGGAAAGTGGATGGCATTAGAGCAGATTATACTAAGTGAAGCTAGTCAATCCTTAAAAAACAAATGCCAAATGTCTTCTTTGATTTAAGGAGAGCAACTAAGAACTGAACAGAGGAAAAGAGCATGAGGAAAATATTAACATTAAACTGAGACGAGTGATAGGAGGGAAAGGGAGAGAGAAGGGAAAGTGCATGGAAACGGAAGGACACCCTCATTTCTATAGGAAATCACATATACAAGGTTGTGAGGGGAAAGGGGGGGAAGGGAGAGAATGGAACAACAACAGATGAGATAGAGAGGGAAGATGAGAGGGGAGGGGAGGGGGGATAGTAGGGGATAGGAAAGTCAGCAGAATACAACAGTCACTAATATGGTATTATATAAGCATTGTGAATGTGTAACTGATATGATTCTGCAATCTGTATTTGGGGTAAAAATGGAAATGCATAACTCATTTAAATCAAATGTATGGAAGATGAAAAAATAAAAAAAAAATAAAAGAAACAAATACTAAAAAAAAAAATAAGGAAGACGAAAAAAAAAAAAGATGTAAAGATATAAAATTTTGTGAATTGTATCTTAAACTTGTTTCATAATTTTCAACATCCTAACCTGAAAATTATGGTTAAAATGCCTTAGGCCTGTTGTGTCTGCTCTGAATAGCAGTTTTTTCCTGTTCCTTCCTGACCTCAGCCAGGACTTATTTTGAAATGCAAATAAAAGAATCCTGCAAGCTCAGTAGGAGACTGATCTGAGGCCTAAGCAGAAAAAAAAGGCAAATTGTATGGTTTTTACTAATTACTGTCCAGTCGTTTTTTCTAGGACTCTTATTTTTTTCCTTAGATACTTTATTTAGTTTTTTTAGCTCATGATTTTGATCCTACAGACTTAAGTTAATGTTTTTCTGATCAGTTCTATCTTTGACCAACTGTGGAGTTTTTGAAACATTGCAATGCAGATTTCATCTGCGAAAAGCTATAAGGCCTTTACTATTTTTATGTGTGCACACTTCTGTTATGTGTTGTATGTCTATATATACATATATCCATATATCAAACATATGATACAAAAATTTACATATATAAAGAACGCTCATAAAAAAACGCTCATAAAAACAAATTTTAAAAAGTGGATCCAAGGATCCTTAATTCACGTTATTTAAATGGTTCAGTTTAAATTGGATAAACAGATAAAAATAAATGTCTTTAAATTTAAGCTTACAAGTTTTTCTAGGTGTTCAGATATCTAATAAAATATTAATGTCTACAAAATATCTAATATGACTTGGTTGTAGGACTTTTCCTTCAACAAAAAAAATGGTTTACAATCTTCAATACATTTGTCTAATATTTTGATAAATAAGTAAATTAAATTTCATATGAGATTACTCATTCATGAGTACTTTTGTTAGATATCTGATTGATTAACTAAGGTCTGTACAAGTTTGTACTAAATTCTGTATAAGATTGTAAAAATCAGTCATGTGTTAAAGAGACAAAAATTTCTTAAAACATAAGTTTACCCATAACATTGTGTTTATTAAGTTTTATTTTTTCTAGAGCTAGCAACCATAAAAATTAAACAACTGATTAAATAAGAACTGTTATTTTAGAGAACTGTACTGCCATTACTTTAAAGGCTAAACTTGGTTAATGTGGAAACAACAATGTAATTATGATGCTATTAATGTGCTCATATCTTACATGTACAAGTCTGTAAGGTAGAAACTTAAAAGAGCATTATATCATGCTGGCGTTCTTAAGTTGTATGGTAAAAATATATATTGGGAATTTATTTATCTGTTATCATAAAGATAAGTAAAGTTTTATGTTACTTTTTACATTTGGGAACAATTTAAATGTATTTTTAAGTTAATGAGAGCCTAATCTATGTAAAGGTTAAAAACTTTCAGCCTTTCTTTAATTCATGTTTTAAATGTGATATCATACGGTGTTAGCTAATGTTCATGTGACCTAAAAAAATTTATGTAAACTTTGTAAAATGATATTTAAAAAAAAAGATCAGCTTTAGAACTAAAACCCTTAAGATTTATAAAGAGACCTGCCTTACCTGAGATAAGGCTCTGTGTCCCATCTTACTACATGTGAGAATGACTATGAAAACAGTAGGTTAGATTATGTTTCATTTAAAGTTTTGTTCAAAAATTGTTTTTTTTTCTGTCAAGATTACTAGGATCTGTAACAGGGGATATAATTTATAACTAAGCAAAAAATTCAGGGTAGCTATTATGCAAACTAAGTATATTTACTCTTGTTAAAAAAATTTATTTTATAATTTCCTTATAAGTGATCTAAAGATTCTCTGTTAGTGTTTTACAGAATTGTTGCTTTAAGAATACAACATGGGTTAATTTAAGATAATAAGTCATCACCTACAAGACAAACAGAATAACACAGATCCCAATTAATAAAAAGATAAATAATTATAAAGTTATAGACATTAAAGCCCAGTACTCTTAACATAAGGCAGTTAAAATTTATTTGCTGGATATTTAAGATTAGGATTTAAAATTAAAGTTAAAAGAAAAGGGACAAGAAAACTAATATTTGGCTCTTGCCCTCTGAGTCAGTCTGAATCCAGGGAACAGGGGACTTCTCTAAAGAGCTTTTCAACTCTGGGCCATATAACCTCCCCATCAGGGGGATTAATGAGACCACTGGAGAACAGAAAGCCAATCAGTGCATTTGCTAAGAAGAGGAGAGTCATCAGAGAAGGGAGACATCCCTGATGCTGCCGAGGGAAGCCACATGGTCAATGAAGACCTGGACCCACCTAGCCCAAAAGGCACTAGCAGAACTGAGAAGCTGCTCTCAAGTCTCCCCAGGAATGGCAACCATAAAAGCTCAGCTGACTGTTACCAATAGATAGAAACAAAAGTCAGTTTGACTGCTTCATCTTAAACACTTAGCAAAGACAGTTGAAAGCAGAATACAGCCATTCCTGGACATTTTAAATAATAATAATAATAATAATAATAATAATAATAATAATAATAATATTTTAATGTATACACTTTATATTAGCCTCCCAAAATAAGTAAGACTGGAGGTTACAAAGAAGGATTCTCAGACAGGAATGCCTAATAACTATAAAAAGACACTATCAAGAGGAGCTGCCAGAGGCAGAAGTTTTTAGTTTAAGGCCTCAGATATTTCTAACCTACACGGTTAGGCTTGGTGTTGGCTAGTATGATTATCCAGCACTGAGTAACAGAATTAAAGGTTTTTCTATTAGACACAGAGGTCATTCTAGTAAACTGATTTTGCAAGATCAGATGACATTAAATTATTAAACTGTATCTTATTGGGAGGGACAACTGTAACACTAAATGTTAAGTATTAAGTTGACAGTCCTGATAACTGGGGATATTAAAGACTGGTGAGGGAACTTCTGTACAGTGACATGTTCTAGCTTCTGCAACATTTATTCAGTACTCATGTTTTTTGTTTCTCTCATAGAAGAACCCATCCCCAGATGACTTTACAACCTGTTCTTCCCCAATGAGACTTCAAACCGAACTGACCTCTAAAAGGCAACTCATGTCCCTCATGCTGTTCCCCCTCACGTCACCCTCTCTCAGCTCAGAAGAAGCCAAAATGAGTAATGCCTCTCCTCTTACAACAGTGGAGCCAAAAGTAAATAGACTATCAATATACGTAATTAATTAAGTCAGGTAAAATCACGGAGACCGGTTTTGGGTGATTTGAAAAAATAGGGAGACTGTTGCATCAGAGAATAAAATACCCTCAGTGCTCTTCACCTACCGTATGAAAGATATGAAAGGGACACATTAGAAAAGGGGGGAATGATAGACCCAACCTGATCTTTTATTAAAGTTTGGAGCCATCTTGCCACAAAGCCAAGAAAGGATAATTTTTCTTAACTATTAATTACAGCAAATTTCGAACCTGTTTGGAATGCCTGCCCGTGCCTTGAACTCACCCATGGCTGGCTCTCTGACCAGATAACAGCCCTCTCTGAAACTTTGTTGACACCACATAAATATTGGCCTTCCCTGGTCAGATGACACTATCTGAGGCTCTAATGGTCCCCATAAATTCTGATGTTTGTGTCAGAAAAAAAAAAAAAGTAAACTACCATTAGTGTGATGCTTGTCAGAGTTCTGTTATCCGTAACCCCCCTTTTGTGTAACTTTCTGGGCTATAAAGCTGGGCTGTAAGAAAGGTGGGGTTTCTCTCTTGTTTCCGCCATTTTGGGAAGGAGAGGCACCAGGGTGGTGGAAATAATAAGCGTGTTTTAATTTGATTTTAATTGGAGTCAGTGGTGATTTCTTGCATCCTGGTCTAAAAGGTAAACACTCCACAAACATGGAGCTCTGCTGGCCTAAAGACTTTTTGAGAAACTGCCTCTGAGGATGGGCACTTGACATATATGTTGTTGTCAGGAGCTTTTGCTTCCATTCTAATGAAACCATCAAAGCTGGGTCTGCATCTATGTGACCTAGAGGACATTGTTTCTTATTTTTCCAAAGAACATGAGGCAGAAGTGCTGACTTCTCTCTTTGTAAGTAAACTGTGGCCACTGAAAGCTAATTGTCTCCGCATGTGGATTGTGAAGCCATTAGGTCATCCTCCACTTTTCATGGACTTTCTTGCTGCTGCACTGGGAGTTTGGTATTTGCTTCACGAAATGCAAGGAATTCAACTGGGACACAGTGCTTGAGGGAGTCCTCTCACGTGTGGTGGGTAAGGGTCTGCAGGACAATGCACCAACTAAGCTTCTATCCCACATAGATTGCCCCGTTGACCATAGCAACTTGATACTGAACATTGCCCTGAAACATCTCCATATAACAAGATGCCATTTATGGAGAGGTTTCAGACATATAAGTGATTCCTGTCTCCACCATGTCAGCCACCAGCCATTTGGAAGTCAATGGCAGATCCACATGGCCCGACCACAGATATTTTACCACACACCTGCACACCACAGCTCTGGGCCCACTACTCAGCAGGCTCCAACATACTGGCATCTCTGTTCTACACCATTTTCATGAAACCCAGTCAATCAAGGCACTCTCTGGTATACTCATGATCAACAACAGGACATCCAAAGATTCTCCAGTGCCACCTGGTCATGGGAATTTTAAAAATTTCATGGTATTTATCTAGCCATTTTTCAAGGATGAAGTTGGAGAAACTGTGGGTTTCAATTCATTCAGGAACCATTAAATTTTGAGGTAGCACATTTCAAGAAATGCTCTGCAGAACTCGAAGAGGCAAAGCTTCCCAAAGAGTGGCCAAAATGACACATGAAGCCAGGCCCATGAGGTCTACAATGTTAGGTCCATGTGTGATTTGACTCTCAACTATGGCTGCCAAGTCTATAAGAATAAAATCATGTGATATCCTGGCTGAAATTCCCAATGCTCTTACGAAAGCCACCATTGGCTTAGATCTCAGTTTCCAAGGGCGACTCTCATGCATGGCCTCCTAAAATCCCAACAAAATTCATGGCAATACTTCTCTGAAGTGAGTTACATAACTCAGTCTCTAAGGGGAATGACACTAGAGTTCATGTTCAGGTGGACCCAGGCATCTCTTCTAACTACCACACAAATGACTGCTGGGAGCCATCAGCCAAGTAGGTATGACAATTTCCTTGCCAGCGTACCCCCATGTTTCCTTAGTGGAAGGACTCATGGAAATAGGACATTTTGCAGGACATTGCATGTAAGGTGACCTTGCTGAAGGACCAGGGCGGATCCATGTTTAGGGTGTTCCTGGTTTGGCATAATAGGAGATTAGGGTGTTCCCCCTTTAGAATAGGGCGGTTTAGCATAATAGGAGATTAGGGTGTTCCCCTTTAGAATAGGGTGTATCCTGCTGCTGAGTTCCTCTTGATTCTTAGGATCAGACAGTATATTTGGGAGACAGAATCCCAGGAGTAGTGGATTTGGGCAGAGAGTGGATTTGGGCAGGAACGTGGATTTCCCCAGAACGTGTTTGTAGATGGCCGGCATGAGTTCGGGAATAAAGAATTGCTGTTTGAATCTACAAGCTGTGTGGAGACTCTTGATTTGTGCCCAGCCAGAGACTGCGGCATTTGATGGCTCGTACGCGGAACGCCTGAAGCTTGGGGGTAAGTGAAATTGCTCGCCCCTGAGGGAAGGCGAGAGAATGGGTGACCATTTCAAAAAACAATGTGTTCTTCTTTTGATTTATTTTGTTTTTCTTTCAAGCTGCCTATCTCTAGAAATTTCTCAGGCAAACTGGTTGACTAAAGGTTTGATGTTTGTCGGCCCTGAGGAAGAGAAAATTGATACAACGATTTTTTATTCCGTTTTTGTTTCATTCAGATTCGGTTTTGTTTTGTGTTATCTTATTGGGTTGCGTTATCTTTATAGTAGATTAAAACAAACTGAAAATATGTTAAGCAAATTGTTAGAGGTTCAGAACATGGAGAAAGACATTTTAGATCAAGCAAAAGAGAAGGTCTCTCGAGCTAGTCAGACAGAGGAAGAAAATTTAAAGGATAAGGGGTTGTTAGGAAAAAGGTCACAACAGGAGGCTGTTACTAACTCCGTTTTATCACAAGAGGGTTTAATTCAACCAACAGGCCCACCGATAGAGACAGCTGAGTGGCCCTCAAACCCCGTAGTTGATAATTGGGATTCTGAGACAGGACCTCAAAGATTAGCATGCCCTGTACTTGAGCAGGCAGGAGGGCAGTGAATTCACCATGCTTTAGATTTTAAAACAGTGAAGCAGTTAAAGGAGGCTGTAACAACCTATGGTCCCCAAGCTCCCTTCACGGTAAGCATGGGCGAGTCCATTACTAACTTGGACATGACGCCAGCAGATTGGGCTAGCATGTGTAAATCTGTGCTAAATGGAGGACAATATTTGTTATGGAAGGTTGCCAATGAGGAATTATGCGCAGAGACAGCTAGGCGAAATGCAGCAGCCGGTTACCCTCAAAGAAATCTAGAAATGTTGCTAGAGAAAGGACCTTATGAGGGTCAGTGGCAACAAATTGAATATGATCCTGCTATATATGCACAAATTGCTGCAGATGCAGTTAGGGCATGGAAGACTTTACAAGGACATGGAGATTTACAAGGCCAGCTATCTAAGGTAATACAGAGTGGTAATGAACCTTACGCTGACTTTGTAGACAGGCTAATTCAAATGGCTGCCAAAATTTTGGGGGATACAGAACAAGCAATGCCATTAATAAAACAACTGGCTTATGACCAAGCAAATTGTTGCTGCAGAGAGGTTATTAGACCATGGAGACATGAAGATTTAAACACATATATTAAATTATGTAGAGATATTAATGAACAAGAGCAAGTCTTGGCAGCTGCAGTACAACAGGCTTTTGATGCCAGGCCAAAAACATGCTATGATTGTGAAAAAACAGTACATTTTAAAAGGAGTTGCCTCATAGGAGGAGGATTTAACAAAACTAGTTATCAAAGAAATAGAATACCAGGTATTTGCCCACGATGCCGTAGAGGGAGACATTGGGCTAATGAAAGCCGTTCTCAAACTACCATAGAGGGTACTCCCTTAACAAAAAACGGACAAGGACCAGGTATTTACCCATGATATCGTGGAGAAAGGCATCAGACTCCATTGCCAAAAAACGGACCAAGGGGCCCAATGCTCCGGGGCCCACAACCACAAATATACGGGGCAGTGGAGGAACCCAGCAACACCATTAGAGTAGTGCCCAGGACACATTGTCCATTAAATCCCTCATCAGACAAACCCGAGGGAGCGCAGGGTTGGACATCTGCGCCTCTGCCAGAGCAGTACTAACTCCAGAGATGGGAGTTCAAATCATTCCTTCAGGAATAAAGGGACCTCTTCCCCAAGGGACAGTAGGCTTATTATTGGGACGTAGTTCACCTACATTAAAAGGACTTAAGATAAGTCCTGGGGTAATTGATCTCGATTATGTAGGTGAAATAAAAATTATAGCTAGTTCTCCAAGAGGTATATCAGTAATTTCACCTGGAGATAGAATAGCACAGTTGTTAATAATACCCATCCTACATAATAAATTTCCTAGTCATAGTGTAAAAATAGGTTCCAGGGGATTAGGCTCCACAGGTGTAGATTGGGCTATGTTGTCTTTAAATTTAGATTCTCGCCCAATGTTAAAACTAAATATTCAAGGACACGACTTTAATGGGCTACGGGACACAGGTGCAGACCTTAGCATCATATCTAGTCAGGAATGGCCAAAACATTGGCCATTACAACAAGCCACTCAAACGCTTCGAGGCCTAGGAGTGGCTGCTAATCCCCATAGAAGAACAATGTTATTATATTGGAAGGATCCTGAAGGTTGTGAGGGAACTATACAGCCATATGTATTGGATCATCTTCCTATAAATTTATGGGGACGAGATGACCTAGATCAATTAGGTTTGAAGTTAACAAATAACATCAATCCTAATGCGCCCACTACTAGGGCTAGACAAGGTTTTAGGAAAGAAAATAGATTAGGAAAACAAGGACAAGATATAGCAGCACCAATTCAAATAGATCAAGGAACAGAAAGACATGGGTTGGATTTTCAGAAAGGGCCACTGAGACAATAAAAATTACTTGGAAATCAAAAAGACCAGTGTGGGTTCCTCAGTTGCCCCTGACTAAAGAAAAGATACAAGTAGCCCATGATCTGGTCAAACAACAATTAGTGGAAGGACATATACAACCTTCCATATCTCCCCATAATACTCCCATTTTTGTCATTAAAAAAATATGGTAAATGGAGATTATTGCAAGATTTAAGAGCCATTAATAATGAGATGGTTATTATGGGACATGCTCAATCAGGGATTCCTCAATTGTCTGCTTTGCCAAAAACCTGGCATGTTTTAGCCATAGATATTAAAGATTTTTTTTTTCAATTCCAATTCATCCCGAGGATAGTCCACGCTTTGCATTTACTATCCCTGCATTAAATCATGAAGGTCCTGATCAGAGATATGAATGGAAAGTACTCCCTCAAGGGATGGCTAACAGTCCAACTATGTGTCAAATATATGTTAATAAAGCAATCCAGCCACTTAGAAATCAAAATCCTGAACTACAAATATTTCACTATATGGATGATGTATTATTGGCACATAAAGATAAAAACATATTGCTGGAATGTTATGCAACACTTACAAACTTATTAAAAAATTATAATCTAGAGATAGCAATAGATAAAGTACAATTAAATTTTCCAATTAATTATTTAGGAGTTCTATTATCCTCAACCATGGTCCGTCCACCAAAAATTCAAATACAAGTAGATCAACTCAAGTCACTTAATGACTTTCAAAAGTTATTGGGAGACATAAATTGGATAAGGCCTTATCTAGGCATACCAACAGGAGAGTTGGGACCTTTATTTGATATTCCAAAAGGTCCATCAGATCCAAACTCACCTCGCATGTTAACTCCTAAAGCAAGAAAGGCATTGAAAATTCTTGAAACATATATGGAAAATATACATTTGGATAGAATTGATATAGGTTTGCCTTTATTATTTATTGTACTACCAACAAAAAATATTCCTACAGGAGTATTTTGGCAAGAAGGTCCATTATTGTGGATACATTTATCTTATTCACTTAACACTATTCTTACTAGGTATCCTGAGGCTGTAGGACAATTAATACTCAAAGGAATAAAAGCAGCGAAGGGAGTGTTTGGAATTTTTCCCAATAAAATTATTACTCCATATACTATGGATCAAATTGATGAGTTAGCTAATGAGTTAAATACTTGGGCAATAATCATGTGTAAATCTAATGTTTGATTTGATAATCACTTACCATCTAATCCTTTGTTGTCTTTTTGGTCTAAGCATCCTGTAGATTTTCCAAAAATGACAAGAAAAACCCCTATTATGAATGCTCCAAATATATTCACTGATGGGCCAAATAATGGTACAGCAGCAGTAGTTACCCCTGATCAAACTTTTACATTTTTAGTACCAAAACAATCAGCTCAAAAGGTAGAGCTTAATGCAGTTTTACAAGCCTTTTTAATGTTTAAAGATTCTGTATTTAATTTATTTTCTGATATTCAGTATGTAGTTAATGCTATAGTATCTCTTGAAGATGCTGGTAGGATTTCCCCTTCTTCTACTGTTTTCTCTTTGTTTTCCACTATACAAAGTCTAATCTGGGACAGAAAAGATCCATTCTTTATAGGACATATTAGAGCACATACAGGATTGCCTGGAGCCCTTAGTTTGGGCAATGATTTAGCAGATAAAACTACACATGACATACATATTTTCTCTACACTAGAAGAAGCTACGAATTTTCATAAAAAATTCCATGTTAATGCTAATACTTTACAAAAGCGTTTTAAAATAACTAAGGAACAATCCAGACATATAATAAAACAATGTCAAAATTGTGTGACCTTTTTACCACAAGTTAATCTTGGAGTCAATCCTAGAGGACTGATACCTAACCATATTTGGCAGATGGACGTCACACACTTGCCAGAATTTGGAAAATTAAAATATTTACATGTTACAGTTGATAGTTCTTCCGGATTTTTGATGGACTCCCTTCATGCTGGAGAAAAATCTAAAGATGTTATAGCTCATTGCTTACAAAATTTTGCCACTGTGGGCGTTATAAAACAGTTAAAAACTGATAACAGTCCTGGCTATACCTCTACCTCTTTTAAACAATTTTGCTCATCATTTGGTATTACTCATTAACAGGAATTCCATACAATCCACAGGGACAAGGCATAGTTGAAAGAGATCATCAAACTATTAAAACGTACTTATTAAAGCAAAAAGAGGGAATTGGAAAGGGGTATATATCCCCCAAAGATAAACTTAAAATAACGCTTTTTACTCTAAACTTTTTAAATTTGGATTCATCAGGACTTAGTGCTGCAGAAAGACATATGTATCCAAAAAATGTGCATAAGCCTAAAGTTCTTTGGAAAGATATTCTAACAGGACAATGGAAAGGTTCTGACCCAGTGATTGTCTGGAGTCGGGGCTCTGTCTGTGTGTTTCCACAGGGAGAACAGCAACCTATTTGGATTCCTGAAAGACTGACTAAAACGATTTCTACAGATCGAAAAGAAGATGATTTGACTCAAATCCATAACAGCTGATATCCAGAACTCCAGCTTGGCCATTCTTACATCTGCAGCAGTGATTAACCAGGATTCTTTTTTCAATACCTATTTTATTATTGCATTTTTCCACATCATAAGGCTCTATTTTTATTTTTTGAGCTCATACAAACCTAGGTTAATGTTTTTCTGATCAGTTTCATTTTTTGACTGTGGAGTTTTTAAACATTGCAATGGAGATTTCACCTAGGTAAAGCTACAAGGCCTTTATTATTATCTCATGTGTTGTACATTTGTTTGCACATTTGTGTTTTGTGTTGTATGTCTGTGTGTGCGTATGTCCATATTTCATATATGAGGAGCGCTCATTAGAATATGGATCCGAATTATTTTTGTTATTCACGTAATTTAAATGGATTAATTTAAATTAGGTAAACAGCTGTTAAGGATTGTTTTTAAAGGTGGTTAACAGATCTGCTTGTTTACTAATTTAAATCAGGTAAACAGCTGTTAAAGATTGTTTTTTAAGGAGGTTAACAGATCTGTTTGTTTACTTTCACCTTTCCTTTTCATTATATTTAATAATTCTTTTCAGGATAATGTCTGTTTAGCATCATTGCCAGAATTCCTATCTTCATCCCAATGAATATAACTCAACAAGTATGCTCAATCAAGGAGTCAACTTACTTTAGGAGGAAACGGACTTTGGGAGGAGACGGACAGATTGATAGATTCCTCCACTTTGAACTGCTTACAGAACTTGCCTAGACTATGTAACTATCGTTTGGTACAGCGAATTGTGGTAATGCTGGCATATCTTTGCTGATGGTGTCACCAGTGATTTTTGCTGATGGTGTCACCAATGATGCAATTTTTCCTCCGTCATGAAGGCATCTTAACCACCTTCAAATTAACCTTTTAAAGCCTTTTAATTATCATCTATACTGTACTTTTAAATGAACTTTTTCACCACCTACAGCTTCACTATTTTAAATGAGGCTTAGATTCTGTTTAAATTGCTTAATGTTAGTTTACTTGGCTGCCCTTCAACCAAAGGCCTTTTTTACTCCATTAAGAAGCTTTGTCTTAATCTGCCATGTACAAATACCTTTTTTCTTCCTTCTTCCTTTCTCAAGATTTTAAAGTAAGTCTAGTTTCCTCAAAATCTATTTAAATGGCATTTTACAACTTTTTACATTACCACACAGAGATTATCTCATCTAGAAACACTTCTTTTTCCATTAACCTCTTATATTAAAATATATTTCCACATCTTGAATCTTTTTCTATCTCTTTTTTAACCATTAACCCTTTTTATAAATTCAAATTTTGAAACAACTCTTATAAAATTTCTGATTTAGACAAATTACTCCACTTTAATAGGATGAAATACTTTCATGTTTTTTTTTTTTTATGGTACCATAATACTATAATTGAAACCCAACTGAAACTTATTATACTCTTTGTATATAAATTACACCTGATAGAATCTTAACACTTAGTAACCTTGTTTTGGCAAAGACACAGACCAAAGCAATATTAAACCTTTTTTCAATTTACCAATTTATGAAAACACACATAATTTTTAAATATATTACCTTATGGAACTTAATAAGTAAAGAGTACTTGATTTTATATCTAGTGGTTGATATTTTAACACTTTAGCTTTGTAAATTAATTAGAACTTTGTAGAAACCAAGATCTTAGACAAATGTAGTAAACAGAATTAGCCATCTATTTCTTGAAGAAAAATCCTTCTACAGGATACCATGATGGTCCCATTGATATACTTAATAACTCGTCTTTAAAAAGCCATGGACATTCTCTTGCCTTCCCTCAGGGGCGAGCAATTTCACTTACCCCCAAGCTTCAGGCGTTCCGCGTACAAGCCACCAGATGCCGCAGTCTCTGGCTGGGCACAAATCACGAGTCTCCACACAGCTTGTAGATTCAAACAGCAATTCTTTATTCCCGAACTCACACCGGCCATCTACAAACACATTCTGGGGAAATCGACGACGTTCTCTGCCCAAATCCACTCTCTGCCCAAATCCACTCTCTGCCCAAATCCACTACTCCTGGGCTTCTGTCTCCCAAATATACTGTCTGACCCTAAGTACTCAAGAGGAACTCAGCAGCAGGATATGCCCTATTCTAAAGGGGAACACCCTAATCTCCTATTATGCTAAACCGCCCTATTCTAAAGGGGGAACACCCAAATCTCCTATTATACTAAACCAGGAACACCCTAAACATGGATCCGCCCTGGTCCCTCAGCAAGGTCACCTTATATGCAATGTCCTGCAAAATGTCCTATTTCCATGAGTCCTTCCACTAAAGAAAATTGGGGGTACGCTGACAAGGAAATTGTCTTCTTCTAGTGTAGAGAAAATATGTATGTCGTGTTTAGTTTTATCTGCTAAATCATTGCCCAAACTAAGGGCTCCAGGCAATCCTATATGTGCTCTAATATGTCCTATAAAGAATGGATCTTTTCTGTCCCAAATTAGACTTTGTATAGTGGAAAACAAAGAGAAAACAGTAGAAGAAGGATTCCTCCACTTTGAACTGCTTACAGAACTTGCCTAGACTATGTAACTATCGTTTGTTACAGCGAATTGTGGTAATGCTGGCATATCTTTGCTGATGGTGTCACCAGTGATTTTTGCTGATGGTGTCACCAATGATGCAACTTTTCCAAAGGAACTGTCAATAGGCTTGGTGTCGTGGCATTTCTGTATCCTCCTCCCTTCTGCTAGTGATGGTCTAAATTTGGGGGCCAATGGCTATATGCTGGACCGGTAGTCAGTGACGGGTATGATCCAATTGCAGTGGTATCAACCTAAGACAGGAGGCTGACGACTAAAGGTCAGTTGCCTAAAGGTCAGTTTTCCGATGACGGTTAAGAACCATATGTTGAATTGGACAACCTACCAGGCACGGTCCTTAAGCCACATTAACCTCTCTCCCCCACTGGCACCAAGGCCAAATTTGGGGGCCAACAGAGGTGAGGCAAAGAACCTCACCCCCCCACTGGTGCATAGACCTATCCACAAGTATGGCTGTATGCTGGACCAGTAGTCAGTGACGGGTATGATCCAGTTGCAGTGGTATCAACCTAAGACAGGAGGCTGACGCCTAAAGGTCAGTTTTCCAATGATGGGAAAGAACCATATGTTGAACTGGACAACCTACCAGGCACGGTCCTTAAGCCACATTACTTGTTGTTTAATCAATCAGAAGGGGGAAGATGCTGGGAGCCATCAGCCAAGTAGGTATGACAATTTCCTTGCCAGTGTACCCCCATGTTTCCTTAGTGGAAGAACTCATGGAAATAGGACATTTTGCAGGACATTGCATGTAAGGAGACCTTGCTCAAGGACCAGGGCGGATCCATGTTTAGGGTGTTCCTGGTTTAGCATAATAAGAGATTAGGGTCTTCCCCCTTTAGAATAGGGCAGTTTAGCATAATAGGAGATTAGGGTGTTCCCCTTTAGAATAGGGTGTATCCTGCTGCTGAGTTCCTCTTGAGTTCTTAGGGTCAGACAGTATATTTGGGAGACAGAAGCCCAGGAGTAGTGGATTTGGGCAGAGAGTGGATTTGGGCAGAGAGTGGATTTGGGCAGAGAACGTGGATTCCCCAGAACGTGTCTGTAGACGGCCTGTGTGAGTTCGGGAATAAAGAATTGCTGTTTGAATCTACAAGCTGTGTGGAGAATCGTGATTTGTGCCCAGCCAGAGACTGCAGCATCTGACCGCAATTAAAACCAAAACAGTCCCACATGACCCTCATCTTCTTCCATATAGACACTCATAATAACCTCTGACTAAAGTTTTCAATGAGGGGTGCAGCCTTAGACATTGTCCAAAATAAGCACCATTGCCCCTTGTTTGACTAAAGTGAGGGTGGCCTGGACACCCTTCCTGTGAACCAAGAGTGATCAAATATGCCGGCTATATAACTGCTCTGCTTCTCCTGAATGAGGCTTACTGACTGTCTGGTATAGATTCTTTATGTGAATTGGTGTCATGAGAAAACCTAAGCGCATATCGGCTAGCCTCTGCAGGGTTTGAAGAACTGATTTGACCCAAAGGATCCATATTCTCACTTGATGGAGGTCAGGAAGCTAACAGAGGAAGGCGAGAACCTTCATCCACAATAACTGCTCTTTTGGCCATTTTGGTTTGGATGCACACTAGGAAACTTTCTTTAGATCCATCAGGTGCTGAGAATCTGAGCGACTCTCTCACACAGGGCCAAGAGGCTGATTCAGCCACATCCCTTTCCAAAGCAATTAAGCAAAGAGGCACAGGTGATGCCCATTCATTTCCATTTAAAAACTGTTTTCTTCAGGCTTCACAAAGGGGTGGCCTGAGGCAAAGACCTTCCTGACATTCAGGACAATAGAACAATAGGTAAGCAAAAGGCCCAAAGCAGTGTTTCTCCACTGAGACTTTACTGGTCACACTGATATCTGAGTTTTCTGAGATGCTCGCCATTCCCTTCAGCTATCCAGTACATGGTCATGTCACAGAGTTTGGAGGTGGTACATATTTGGAAACAAAACCATGAGGCTATCCTGGAGAGTGGCCAGTATTCAGGAAGAAAAGAGGAGCTTAGGAAGGTAGTAGGTGTTGCCCATCCATAAGGCAAGCCGCTCTCCATTCTTAAATTGGGTGGGATGAATGCTGGGTAGCTTTCTACTACACAGGACACAACCATTGATGCATTCGCTTTTCAATTGTCTACAACCACAGATACAGTGGGATACAAAGACATAGAAACATTCGTGTTATCAAACGACTTTCTCGAAACATTCCAGTCTAAACAAATAAACCGCCTTTCCTACCTATTCTCAGAACCTGAGACAAAACCACACACTAACACAGACACCCACAATGGCACCTCCTTCCCCCAAGTATGTCTGTGACTATCTTGAGTGTCCTCTGACTGGTAGGCCTTACTATGTTCCCCCCAAATTGCGTGTCCTGTCTCAGATCTGGTCTTTTTGGCCAACTCTTTGAAGTTGTCAGGAGTCATGGTTTAGCCACTACCTGCTTTCCCAGAAAAGGCCCCTCTTCAAAGATCTCCTGGCATTTGGCCATCATCACATAAGTAGGTACCAATAAAGACTGACTCTGTCCTTGGTAAATCCAAACAATTGAGACCACAGGGACTGGGACTGGGCCTTGCTCTGTGTGCCTGGCTTCCTGGATCCCAAGTTCAGAGAGTTCCATCAACAAGAAAGTGTGGTAGGTCACTTCCTTCAGGAACTGAACGAGGTCACTGCCTTGGCAATCACTTTGTTCTAACAATTGCTTCCAAGGGTCCCATGAGATGGAGGCTGCCCCTACTTCATGTGACACTTTCACAAGTTAGAATGGTATATCAACCATAGGCACCTGGGAACAGCTGTCCACACAGGCCTGGTTTGGTCCATTTAATCTACATTAAGAAGAGAGAGGCTGATTCAGACACATCCCTTCATTCTGACCAGGTTGTTTGATATGTAAGTTGACATGGAGTTGACTTTTGCTCTCTCAGGTCCTTGATAGGTGAAAAGGTCGGTCGAATGTTGGAGGAAAAGACCACCAAGAGACTGTCTCATGCCACAGCCAAGGGTTTTTTGGGGGTCCAGCATGCTGGGGCTCAGAGCTCACTCCAGAGGAGCAAAGAGCAAAGAGCCCCGAGAACAACTTGAGCAGGGTTTATATACATTCTTTAGAGAGGGCAGGGACTTTACATACATTCTAGCCTCCTTTTGCAAATCATCATATACCACGGAAAAATCAAATAACAACTCTAAAACATGATTAGCACATTCATTGGCAGACACACGTCGGGCAGGGGTGATTGGTCAGCCCTGAGAATGGGTATACATTTAAACTGATTGGTTGAAGCCCTGAGATGTATATGTGCTGAGCTTCACGGTTTCTGGGAAGGGGTTGTTAAGTAACTAGGTGGTCAGGGAAGATTTCAACACACATCTAATGGGCAGTTCCGGGAAATGTCTTAACTGCCACAGGAATTTCAGGTTCTGAGTGCAGCTTGTAAACTTTATAAAACCTGGTTCTTTACGTTTCAATTTCAATTTCTTTTATTATTTAATTTCCCACTGCGTTTTCTGAAAACTTTTAATCTTAAAAATAATGAATCATAATTATTGCGGGGTCTCACATTCTATTTCTGCCAGTGGAGCGTATTTCTGTCTGATTACAATGAGTTTTACATGCCCAATCTGAGACTGGAGAAAGGTAAATATGCTATTAAGCAAACAAGTTCCCACAGCTAGCAACACCATAAGGATGATCAGGGGTCCTGCAAAGGCTGATAGGAGTGTAGTTAACCAGGGGGACTGGGTAAACCATGACTCAAACCACCCTTGTTGAATATCCCTTTCTCTCTGGTGCTCTTCAAGGCATTTTCTCAATTTACTCAAGGATTCTTTTACAACTCCAGTATGGTCAGGATAAAAACAACATTCTTCTCTCAGTGCAGCCCAGAAGCTCCCCGCCCTCATGAAGAGGAGGTCTAATCCTCACCTGTTCTGTAAAACCACTTCAGAGAGAGAGGTTAAGGATTTCTGAAAAACTGTGATGCAGGTCTCTAACGTCTTCAAGTCTTGAGATATTGTTGTTTCTAATTGGGCCATTTGTTGTGACCCACGGATCATATCAGCTGTTCCTGTACCCACTCCTGCAGCAGCTCCTATCCCCAATAGGATGGCTAGAGTAAGGGACACAGGCTCCCAGCGAAATCGGGTTTTCTTGTCCCCCTAGTAGACCTTCAAATGTTTCTGCATCATGATAGAGCACCCTGGGGAGTTTCTGCACCAATACACAATATTTTAGAGAGCTGTCCAATACCTGGGATGAAATGCAAGGAGTTCTGACTATGTGGAGTTCAGTACCATAAAGGTTCCTTTATTTAGTTCCCAGGGGGAGGAGTCACCTGTACTCTGGACTGGAGAAGTAGGCAAAAACGGAAACTGGGAAGTATGAGATGATAGAGGGGTTCTGGTAGATCTAGGCACTGGGTCCTCCACAGGGTTGGGCCTGTTTGCGACTTTGGAAATCAACTGGGCACACATAAAAATCAAGACTGGCTAGTTTACACCTGGGCTGGGGGAGATGACATCCATAATTCATGCGGTAAGGTGGTCTATGTTGCCCTGGTTTTGGTTTGAGTGGGATCTGTGTGGGGTCCTCTATGTCAGGGGATCCCAGTCAGAGAGGCCTATGGCAAGCTGACAAATGTCCGGGTGGAGAGATGGCCACCAAGTCCATAAGGGGGCTCTATGTGAAATAGACCACACTACTTGCCCAGTAGGATTTATAACTTGCCATTGTTGCTGAACAGGCTGATGGGGATTAGGACTGCTGGTGGTCAGGGGAAGAATCCATAGCCCTACCCACAAGACGGACACGCAACTTGAGAGGGTTACCAGTCTGTTCCAATTTCCAGCCGGAGTCTGGACAGGGCGCAGGCTTGAGATGGGAGACATTGATCCAGGAAGTGATCCCATCCACTTTCACCACTGTAGGTGTTATAAGCAGCACCTGGTATGGTCCTTTCCAGCGGGGTTCCAGGGATGACACCTGATGCCGTCTCACGTAGACAAAGTCTCCAACTTGATATTGATGTGGGGTTCCCTCATCTCCAGGCTGATAAGCAGTGGCCAACTGTTTCCACAGGAATTGCTGGGTGTTGGGTTTGTTCAAGGGCTTTAAGTCTGTCAAGCAAGGGGGTGTGAAAGGAATCATTAAGTCTCAGAGTTGGGATTAGGTCCCTTACTGGAGGAGGGGCACCATAGAGTATTTCATAAGGGGTTAAGTTACACAAAGAGGCAGAGAGGTTATTTCTTGCATGAAACAGTGCATAAGGTAGGAGCATAATCCAATTTTTTATGCCGGTTTCCAAGCTTAATTTTGTTAAGTTCTCTTTGATGGTTCTATTCATCCTTTGAACCTGTCCTGAGCTCTGGGGTCTATAAGCACAATGTAACTTCCAATTAATCCCCAGGGTCCTGGTGAATCCCTGACTTACCTGGGCTTCGAATGTTGGTCCGTTATCAGACCCTAGTACCTTAGGCAGGCCGAACCTTGGAAAATGTCTTCTAGGATCTTTTTGACCACTTTTTGTTCTCCCCGTTGTGGAAAAAGTTAAAAGAGTCACTCCATTTAGGGCTGCCAATTAAGCTTCCTAATCTGCTCTTCTGTTTCCAACCGCCATGGGGTCGTTTTCCTTCTGGTGCCCTGGACAGTGCACTATAGCTAGGTCCTTAGGGCCCTGCACTGCTGAGAGAAGTTGGAGGATCTCATCTTTGTTCTTTATTTCTTTCCCAGTGGAGGTTAATAGCCACCTTTGCTGGAAAGTAGCCCCCTGCACATTTGCAGTGACAAATGTGTATATGGTGGCCCTTTTGCCTGGGCCACCAATGGTTTCGTAAGGGCAATCAGTTCTGCTTTTTGGGCTGATGTCCCTTCTGGGAGACCAGAGAACAAGATGACATTAGTTTCGCTAACTACTGCTGCTCCAGCCCGTTGCTTACCGTCTTGGAGGAAGCTGGTGCCCTCCGTAAACCATACGACTTCAGGGCGAGGCAGTGGCTGATCCTTCAAGTCTCGTCGTATACTGTTTTCCTCTGCCAGTATGTGTTGACACTCATGAGCGACGGGTCCTGATGATACTTCTGGCAGCAGTGTAGCCGGGTTGAGTGGAGCAGGGGGTCCCAACATTATTCTGCCTTTGTCAAGCAAGAGGCTCTCGTAGTGGTTTATTCTGAAGTTTGATAGCCACCTTTCTGGAGGCTGACAGATGATGCTCTCCAGGGCATGGGGGGCTATAATGGTTAGCTTCTGTCCCAAGTTCATATACGAGCATCTTTTATTAGAAGGGCTGCTGCTATTATAGCTCTTAAGCAATGGAGCCACCCGCTAGCCACTGGGTCCAATTTTTTTGATAAGAATGCTACGGGCCTTTTCAAAGGTCCCAAAGTCTGAGTGATCACTCCCAGTGCTATTCCTTTCTTTTCTTCGATGTAGAGAGTGAAGGGTTTTTCTACATCTGGGAGTGCTAAGGCCGGAGCAGATAGCAGCACCTTTTTTTGACATTATAAAAAGCTTATTGTGCTCAGGGTTCCATTGGAAGTAGGCATCCCCCTTTATCAGCGGGTATAAAAGGGCAGCCAGAGATGCAAACCCAGGAATCCATAACCTGCAAGAGTCGGCAGTCCCAAGAAACTCTCTAAGTTGTCTCTTATTATATGGGGGCGGTATCTGCACAACAGTTTGTTTTCTGCGCTCAGTGAGCCATTGTTTGCCACCCCTAAGAGAATAACCAAGGAAGATTACTTCTTGCTGACAAATTTGGACCTTATGGCAGAAGCCCTATATCCAAGCTGAGCAAGCTCAGATAATAGTGCTTGGGCCCCAGACTCATAGTTCTCCTTGGTGTCGGCTGACAGTAGGAGATCATCCACATATTGGAGTAGGGTGACTTCGGGGTGTACAGTTCTGAAGTCGTTGAAGTCCCTGTGGAGGGCTTCATCAAAGAGAGTGGGGGAGTACTTGAACCCCTGTGGGAGTCTAGTCCAGGTTACTTGGCCAGATGTTCCAGTTTCTGGGTCTATCTACTTGAAAGCAAACAGGAACTGACTGTCCTTATGTAGGTGGAAAGCAGAAGTAAGCATCTTTTAAGTCCACCACAGTGTACCATTCCCGCTCCAGATTCAGAGTGCTAAGCAAATTATATGGAGTGGGTACTGTGGGGTGAATGTCCTGCACTTTGTTGTTAATTCTCTTAGGTCTTGAACAGGACGGTAGTCCCTAGTTCCTGGCTTTCCTACTGGTAACAGGGGGGTATTCCTGGCTGATTTACAGGGCCTTAGGATACCAAGAGCCAGGTATTTCTGAATATGGCGCCTTATCCCATCCTTAGCTTCTTTGCTTAGAGGATATTGTTTAACACTGATTAGAGAGACAGAGGCTTTTAATTCTACTACTATTGGAGGTTGTTTTACGGCAAGACCTAATCCAGCAGTTTCTGCCCAGGTATTAGGATAATCTTTTATACATTTCTGTGCTAGTTTGCCTGTTTGATCAGTCCTAGGGAGCGAGAAGAGTTGTTGTTCATCTTCTGTGGACATAGTCAAAGCTGTGACTATGGGAGTTTTTACTGAAGGCTTTAGAAACTTCACTTGGGGACCATCAGAGTTAAAGGTTATTCTATCCCGGAGTTTGGTAAGCAGTTCCCTGCCCATCAATGGGGCTGGGCATTCTAGAACTACTAGGAAAGAGTGGTGGACTTTTCCCTTTCCTACATCCATAATACTCTTAGATGTCCAAGCCCGATATCTACTGCCATTAGCCCCTTGAACAAGAGACCCTTTATTTGATAGGGGGCCAAGTGGGGTCTTAAGGGCTGAGTATACTGCTCCTGTATCCACTTCAAAGTTCACTAGAGTCTCCTCCACTTCAAATGTTAACCTGAGCTCGGGGAGGAGATCTGAGCCCCGACATTCCTAGTCCTCTTCTAGAGTCAGCATGGCGGGCTGGGGTGGCTGCTTCTTTTTGGGGCACTCTATGGCCCAGTGTCCTTTTTCTTTAAAGTAGGCACATTGATCTGAGGCCAGGGGCAGCCTTTGGCATGGGACCAGGTATCCCTTCCTGTCTTCCTGCTTTTTAACTTCTGGCGTATTTGCTGCTTTGAACAAAACCTTAGCCAATGCTTTAGTCTGCCTTTTGCTCATTTCATCCTCCTTTTGTTCTCTTTCCTTCTCTCTCCTCTGTTTCCTCTCCTCCTCAGTTTCTCTCTTATAATATACTTTCTCAACCTCTCTGAATAAATCTCTTAAAGTCATATGTTGTAATCCATCTAGACCTTGTAAATCTCTCCTAGTATCTGGGGCAGCCTGCTCGATAAAGGCCATTCCAACAGATGCTCTTTGGTCCTCTGCCTGAGGGTCAAAAGGAGTATATTTCTTAATGCTTCCATAATTCTCTCAAGAAACATAGAGGGAGACTCATTAGGCCCTTGGATAATCGCTCTTACCTTGGCCAAATTAGTCAGCCCTCTCGCGGCCGCTCGGAGACCTGCTATTAGAGCCTGGCGATAAGTGGAAAGATGCTACCTACCTTCAAAGGTGTTGGGGTCCCAGTTGTGTCGTTTCATTGGCCCGTAAGGATGGAGAGGGAGCATCACAGGGGCTTCCGAGTTTTCTATTATCCATTGCTGGCGGTTTTCTTTAGTTGGCCCAGCTTCCTCCAGGGTCGCAGGGGCAGCTGCTACTGCAGGGAAGTCCCCTGGAGGGCTTGGGTCCGGACTAAATGCCTCTAGTGGTGGAGAGGCTGAGTCAGCGTCGGGAAGATCATCAAGATCATGTTGGGGGTTGTGGAGCAAGGGTAGAGGATAAGGAGGGGGAGGAGTGTCCAGTCTTGTGACTCAGGGAGAATGAAGGGAAGAGGGGGAGGAGTGGAAGTTTTGAATTATAGGATCGTGGGGGAAGGGTTATATGGCTGTTGATCTGGGTGGACACGTGGCCCCGGCTGAAAGAAAATATCTCTGACTTTTTGGGTTAGAGGGAAGTGAAAGGATCATTCTGGGGGACATCCAACTCCGAGGATGGGCTGTTAAGGACTGTAAACAAGTCAGGATGGCACCTGTTATATTGCCAGAGAAATGTTAGAGTCTGTAAACAAGTCTTCATGGTGCCTGGCAAAATGCCAGAGGGAGTGGTTTGTGAAGTAACAAAAGCGAGCCATTAAGTGTGGAGATTCTTTATTGGTTGACTCCTGTATCTATTTTATGCTAATTTGATTAGCTGTGTAAAATGTATAAATATCGCTCAGATCCTACAATAAACGGCTCTCATTCCTGCTGCATCAACGTACACAAGTTATTCATCACCCTCCCGGTTATTCTGCTGCAGCCGGACTGCGGCAGATGGTGGCCCGTTACGGGGAGCCCCGGGACACTCGGGGGAAAGTGACAAAAAAAAGCTGCCCGTCCATAGATAGGACAGGAGCAATCTGCTCGTCCCTAGGCAGATAGGGCGAGAGGAAAAATGGACATTTTGAGAAAATGGAGAAGATTGATGCAGTATGTTTGTGTCTTGTTTTGTCTTGAAATGTTGTATTGTCTTTGTGACGATAATTATGGAAGGGGTGAGAAGTAAATTGATAAGGGAGAAAGGCACCCCAGTGGAACCAAGAATAATTAGGGCATGTGTTGATAAAAGCCCAGAAACTCTAGTCAGAAAGAAAAAGAAAGTTCAGAAGAACAAAGATTATCAGGACGAAAGTTGCAGCAAAAGGCTATTACTGAATTCTTTTTGTTACCGGAGGGTGCGTGAAACGGCAAGGTGGCTGCCACCTGCCCAAGCCGATCATGGCGCAGCAAGAATTTTCCAAGTGGCAGTTGCTGGCTCTTCCCCGCCCCCCTGCCCGGGGGAGCGGATGGCCACTAGGAGCCCAAATGTAGATTTGACCTGGAGGCACAGTCTCGCAGGCTCTTGCTCCATGTGCCTGGAAGAAGTTTGAGTCTGGGACTCTCCCCAGGGCCATCTGGGGCTGCCCAGGATACTACAGCTGGCAGAAGACGCTACTGGTATCCCTGAAGTTTGATCATTTCCAAGGCCAGTAACTACAATGGGTCTCCCACACCAGAAGACTGATGAGTAATGAGTACTATTAAGGCTTATTTCAAATGTAAAAAAACCTTGAGATAATGTACTAAATTGTTCCAAAGGTTGGTTTCTTAGTGAAATGCTACAGAATTTTCTTTAGCCATCTGGAGTTCCTGCCTTCGTTCCAGTGCTGGTGAAAACAAAGGTGAAAGAATTTACATTGTTGCTGAGAACCAGAGGAAACTTCGGCTGAGAACCCGAGGAGACTTCAGAGTATTGCTGTTTCTGCTGCTACAACTTAAGCTAGCTGCCTGCAGAACTTACCTGGACTGTGATTTACCTGGACTGTGAGTTAATCTATTGAGACACTGCTTTATCTCGACTGAGATAACAAACTGTAATCTACAACAAATTGTAACTCAATATCTTTGCTAATGGTGTCATTGCTGGTATAATTTTTCCAAGGGCTTCTTGCATGGAGCCATCAATTGGCTTGCAATTGTAACATTTTGTATCCTTCCTTTCTGTTTCTAGCAGGTTATTTATGGTGTTTCTGTAAAAAACACTATGGTCGTTATTTAAATTAAACAAAAGGGGGAAATGTTAAGGTCTGTAAACAAGTCAGGATGGCACCTGTTATTTTGCCAGAGAAATGTTACAGTCTGTAAACAAGTCTGCATGGTGCCTGGCAAAATGCCAGAGGGAGTGGTTTGTGAAGTAACAAAAGCGAGCCATTAAGTTTGGAGATTCCTTATTGGTTGACTGCTGTATCTATTTTATGCTAATTAGATAAGCTGTGTAAAATGTATAAATATCGCTCAGATCCTACAATAAATGGCTCCTATTCCTGCTGTATCAACGTACACAAGTCATTCGTCACCCCCCGGATATTTTGCTGCAGCCGGACTGCGGCAATGGGCCATTCTGAAGCACAGAGAGTCTGCCAGGTACAGCGTTTTACTGAAAAAAAAAGATTCTGGGCCCTTGAGCGGACATCAGTCCAATGATCAAGGGTAAGGTACAGAGGTGTGCAAGTACTTTGTCCCATAATGGGAATTATTCAAACAGGGACAGTGAATACACAAACAAGACACAGACAAAGACAAACAGTAAACGTTTAACATGAGTCCAAGATAAAGATTAGAACTGAGTAACTGGCAAAACCTGATGGGTTAGACAATAAAGACAGACAGTAAACTCAACATGAGTTTCTGACAATGAACAAAACTGAGTAGCCGGCAAAACCAGATGGGCTGTCAAACCGAATCCTGAAGCAAAATATAACTGAGTTGAGGAAACTACTATTCCTCGAATTCCCGAGTCCTCTGGAGCGTCCCCCAGGGACGTGGCCTGTGGCTCTGTTAAACATCTGTCAGCCACCTTCAGAGAGAGCTTACGCTCTTCACTGACAGCCACTTAGCCAAGCCCTGACCTGAAACCTGAAACCAGAAAGAGGCACCTTACTTACCCCGAGAGTTGGGGTAAGTAAGGTGGGGTCTTTCGTCCGCCGCTGGCAGATGTCTCACGTGGGGCCTCCAGATGAAAAGATGGGGCGAATGTCGGAGGAAAAGACCACCAAGAGACTGTCTCATGCAACAGCAAAGGGTTTATTGGGGGTCCAGCATGCTGGGGTTCAGAGCTCACTTCAGAGATGCAAAGAACAAAGAGCCCCGAGAACAACTTGAGCAGAGTTTATACACATTCTTTAGAGAGGGCAGGGACTTTACATACATCATAGCCTCCTTTAGCAAATCATCATATACCACGGGAAAATCAAATAACAACTCTAAAATATGATTAGCACCTTCATTGGTGGAAACACATCGGGCAGGGGTTATTGGTCAGCCATGAGAAGGGGTATACGTTTAAAATGATTGGTTGAAGACCTGAGATGTATATGTGCTGAGCTGCACGGTTTCTGGTAAGGGGTTGTTAAGTAACTAGGTGGTCAGGGAAGATTTCAACACACATCTAATGGGCATGTCTGGGAAATGTCTTAACTGCCACAGATTTTCAGGTTCTGAGTGCAGCTTGTAAACTTTACAAAACCTGGTTCTTTTGTTTGAATTTTAATTTCTTTTATACTTTCAGAACCTTACAAAAAAGGTGTGAGACTTCATCCACAATGACTGCTCTTTTGGCCATTTTGGTTATGGGTGCATGCATGGGATCTTTATTTAGATCCATATGGTGGTGATATTCTAAGCCACAGCATCACTCAGAGCCTAGAGGCTGATTAAGACACACCCATTTCCAAAGCAATTACTTTTCTTAGGTCAGTTACAGAACTCAGTCTCTGACCGGAATCACACCAGAGTTCAAGCCCAGGTGGACCCAGTCATCTCTTCCAACCGCCACACAAATGACCACAATTAAAACCAAAACACTCCCCCAAGGCCCTCATCTTCTTCCATATAGACACTCATCATTCCCTCTCGCTGGATGTTTCCATGAATGGCACAGCCCAAGAGAGTGTCCAAAATAATCTCCCTTGCCCCTCATTAGCCTAACCTCAGGGTGGCCTGGACACCCTTCCTGTGAACCAGGATTGATCACATAGGTCTGACGTTAATGCTGCTCTGCTACTCCAGTTTGAAGCCTACTGAATGTCAGGTATTGTTTCCTTATGTGATTTGGAGTCATGAGGAAACCCAAGCACATCTGCAGGGCTTGGAAGAACTCATTTGACTCAAAGGATCCCTACTATCACTTGATGGAGGTCAGGAACCTAACAGAGGAAGGTGAGAGACTTCATCCACAATGACTGATCTTTTTATCATTTTGGTTTTGGATGCACACATTAGATCTTTCTTTAGATCCATCAGGTGCTGATAATCTAAGCCACAGCCTCACACAGAGCCAAGAGGCTGATTCAGCCACAACCATTTTCAAAGCAATAAAGCAAAGAGCCACAGGTGATGCCCATTCATTTCCATTTGAAAACTGTTTTCTTCAGGCTTCACAAAGGAGTGGCCTGAGGCAAAGAACTTCCTAACATTCAGGGCAACAAAACAATAGGTTTGCAAAAGGCCCAAAGCAGGGTTTCTCCACTGAGACTTTCCTGGTCACACTGATATCTGAGTTTTCTGAGATGCTTGCCATTCCCTTCAGCTATCCAGTACATGGCCATGTCACAGAGCTCGAAGGTGGTACATATCTTGGACACAAAACTATGAGCCTATTCTGGAAAGTGGCCAGAATTTAGAAAGAAAACAGAAACTTAGGAAAAGAGTAGGTGTTGCCCATGGATAAGGCAAGCTGCAGTCCATTCCTAAAATGGGCAGGGTTAATGCTGGGAATCTTTCTACTAGACAGGACACATTCACTGATAGATTCTAATTTCTAATGTGTACAACCATGGACACAGTGGGATACACAGACACAGAAACACTCACCTTGTCAAAGGACTTTCTAGAAAGAGTCCACTCCAAACTGAACAATCCGCCTTTCCTACCTATTCTCAGAACATGAGACAAAACCACAAACCCACTCCCACACTCAAAAAGGAACCTCCTCCCCAAGTAGGTCTGTGACTTCCAGAGTGTCCTCTGACTCATGGGCCATACTGTGTTCCCCTAAATTGGCCTGTCCTGTCTCAGATCTGGTCTCCTTGTCCAAGTCTGTGAAGTTGTCAGGAGCCTGTGCTGACCACTACCTGCTTTCTCAGGAAAGACCCCTCTTCAGAGCTCTACTTGCATTTGGCCATCCTCAAATCACTAGGTACCAAGAAAGACAGACTCTGTCCTAGGTAAATCCAAACAAGTGAGACCACTGGGAATGGGACTGGGACTGGCTCTGTGTGCCTGGCTTCCTGGATCCCAAGTTCAGTGAGTTCCATCACCAAAGAAGTGAGGTAGGTCAATTCCTTCGGGAAGGGAATGAGGTCACTGCCTTGGCAACCACTTTGTCCTAACAGTTGCTTCCAAGGGTCCCTTGAGATGGAGGCTGCCCCTACTTCCTGTGACACTGTCACAAGTTACAATGGTATATCAACCACAGGCACCAAGGAGAAGCTCTCCACACAGGGTTGGTTTGGTCCATATTTTTATATCATGAGGAGAGAGGCTGATTCAGACACATACCTTCATCCTGATCAGGTTGTTTGCATTGGAAGATGACTTTTGCTCTCTCAGGTCCTTCATAGCTGCCTACATCTTCTCCAGGGATCATTTCTGCATGGACCTTTGATGTTCTCAGCAGGTGGAAGATCCCCTACATTCCTGTATTGTAAGACCAACTCTGTCCCTGCTCTTCTGTAAAGTTAGATCGAGGGAAGAGTGTATGGTTAAGGTTAATAATATATTCTATTTGGGTTAGAAATCATTCTGCAGGATAAATAATGCTATTGGGAACCTGCGATATTCACAAGAATATATTCGTAAAATATAAGTATGAAACCAGAAATATAGGAATGATTTGAACCCCAGAAAAACATTGGGCCCTTTAGTGGGATACTTAGCTTTGAATTTTGTTCTGCACAGATGTCTCAGATGAATCAATATGCAAAGGCATAGGACCTTGTACCTTGGAAGATTGAATGCCCAAGAGAACATCCAGTCAGAAAGAAATAGTTGGTAGGATTAGGAAGATAGTCAGTAGGTTTAGAAAAAAGAGTGAGTATAGGATGTGGACAAAACGTTCATTAGCAATAGGGTTTCAGGTAGGGAGTGAACATAAATTTGAGCACATATGAAGAGTCAGTCACAATGATGAACTGGGGAAAATATGTAGGAAAGCAGATATCAATAGAGACTTCAGGAAATCAGCAAAGTATAATGTGAGTGATAGGATTAGACACTTTCAACATGTTTGAGGTTGAATATATAATCTTAGAAAGAAAGAAATGTGTAGTCACCAATAGGATTGACATTTGAGAGCATTAGGCAACCTGGACATGGTTGTTTTAAGTAATCCATGCTCACTTTCCATTTTGCTTTGGTTAAAGGTTAATAGGTATTTGTCACTTCCTGTTTTTCTGTATGCTTAACAAAACACTGTTGAAATCTGGAGAACTGTTTGCTCATTTTGTTCTCAGAATGTGCTCTCCCCAACTGACAAACTGCAGAATGTACTCCCTCACCCGGTTGGACGCAAACCGCCCACTCACCCTGACCCATCAATAAATTTCCCTCCCTGCCCTCGCCAAGGAAAGTATAAAAGCTCTGTTAAAGCTGTTCTCAGGGCTCTCTGCTCTATTCAAGTGAGCTCTGAGCCCCAACATGCTGGACCCCCAATAAACCCTTTGCTGTTGCTGAGTGAAAATGGTATACTGTTCTGTACTTAAAAGATGCTTTCATTTGCTTGCCTCTGCATAAAGATAGTCAGTTGCTGTTTGCTTTCGAGTGGGTAGACCCAGAAACCAGAAAGTCTGGTCAACTAACTTGCACTAGACTCCCACAGGGGTTCAAAAACTCCCCCACTCTCTTTGATGAAGCCCTCCACAGAGATCTCAACAACTTCAGAACTATGCACCCTGAAGTCACCCTGCTTTTATATGTGGATGTCCTGCTACTGGCAGCCAACACCAAGGAAAACTGTGAGTCTGCGATCCAAGCACTATTATCCGAGCTTGCTCAACTCGGATATAGAGCTTCAGCCAAAAATTCCCAAATTTGCCAGCAAGAAGTAATCTTCCTGGGGTATTCCATTAGGGGCGGTAAATGATGGCTCACTGAGCCCAGAAAACAAACTGTTGGGCAGATACCACCCCCATCTAACAGGAGACAAAACAGAGATTTTCTTGGACTGCTGGCTTTTGCAGGTTATTGATACCTGGGTTTGTGTTCTCAGCTGCTCCTTTATACCCGCTGTTAAATGAGAATGCCCAATTCCAATGAACCCTTGAGCACCAGCAAGCTTTTGATAACATCTAAGGACACTGACACTGAACTCCTCAACTTCACTGAGCCCAGCCTGCAATTTCAGAAAGCCCTACACTACATTAAAAATGTACATCAACTCACTCACCTTGGTTCAAAGAAACTGCAGCCATTCCTGAAGGATCAAGGACAGAGTTTTCGACTAACTCACTCACAGCGAAAGGAAATAACTGAACAGGTAACAAAAGCCTATCGGTTCTGTCAATTGGTTAAAGCTTACCCTTCCAAGCTTCCTGCAGGAAAGCACCTACGAGGAACCAGACCAGGACAATTCTGGGAAGTGGACTTTACTGAAATTAAGCCAGGAAGATATGGACATGAATATCTCCTAGTCTTTGTAGATATATTTTCAGGATGGATTGAAGCCTTTCCCCCCCACCCAAAAAAAAAAAAAAAAACACGGCACAAATGGTGGTCAAGAAGATCCTGAAAAATATTAAGATATTTTTCCAAGACACGGCCTTCCTAAGGTAATAGGATCTGATAATTGAACGGCATTCATGGGCCAGGTAAGTCAGGGGTTAGCCAGGACCCTGGGGATCAGTTGGTAGTTACATTGTGCTTATAGACCCCAGAGCTCAGGAGAGGTTAAAAAAAATAAATAGAACCATTAAAGAGACCTTAACGAAATTAAGCTTAGAGACCAACATAAAAGATTAGACTATGCTCCTGCCTTATGCACTATTTCAGGCAAGAAATACCCCCTCTGTTTCTTTGTGTAAACTCACCCCCTATGAAATTCTCTATGATGCCTCTCCTGCAGTAAGGGACCTAACGCCAACTCTAAGACCTAAACATCCCTTCCACACCCCCTTGCTTGACAGACTTAAATCTCTTGAAAGAACTCAGCGATACCTGTGGAAATAGCTGGCGACTGCTTTCCAACCTGGGGATGAGGGGACTCCACATCGATATCAAGTAAGAGACATCATCTACATAAGACGACACTAGGTATCATCCCTGGATGCTACTTATAACACCTACAGCGGTAAAAGTTGACAGAATCACTTCCTGAATCCATGCCTCTAATCTCAAGCCTGCACCCTGTCCAGACACTGGCTGGAAACTGGAAAAGACTGGTAACCCTTTCAAATTGTGTATTCGTCATGTGGATAAGGCTATAGACTCTCCCCTTGGCCATGAGTAGACCTAACGTGCATCAGCACGTTCAGCAGCAATGGCTGATCACAAATCCTACTAGACAAGAAGTATGGTCTACCTCACATACAGCCCCCTTAGTGATCTTGTGGCCATCTCTCCACCCAGATATTTGTCAGCTGGCTATAGGTCTTTCTTCTTAGGATATCCCAGATGAAGAGGATCCCACTAAAATTCCATTAAATCCTTCCGTACAATAGATAATGGAAACAAACATTATGGATGTAGGGACATGCGAGCCAGATGCAGATTGGCTAGCCTAGATTAGTATGTTTGCCCCGCAGACTATTAAAGCCTCAAAGAGCCATGGCTGTGTGGGGGAAAAGCCGAAATCTTCTGTAAGTCATGAGGATTTCAACATAGATGGGTTGCCTGGTGGAACCCAAAATCCTCATTAAATTCAGTACACAGCATTGGCCATATTACCAATTAGACAACCAAAACCAAACCCCCAGAGAAGTCTCTAGATCCTCAAATTCTGTGTGACCTTTTTAACTTCTGCAAGTGCTCAAAAGGGTGAAAGGAAATTCCCCTATGTGAAGGCCTTTTCCCTCTTTCGCTCACATCCTGAACTATGCTTCTCCAATAGATCCTCACCCTCAGCCTTCTGCTCAAGACTCTCTGCTGTCAGTCCCAGCTCACCAACCTGATTTCTCTCCTCCAATTACTAGATCAAACACCCAAACCTCTGCCGGTTCTCAGACCATTGGCCCCTTGCTGAGGTAGCAGGTACTGAGGTACCCCTCCACCCACTCACTCCTCTCTTCTCCTGTCAGTGCCTGCACCGGGTCTAACCAGGTCCTCTTACCAGCTAACACAAAGCTCAAACCAGCTTAGGAGAGCCCTCAGACCCCTATCGAAGATGTAATGAAAATGGCCTTTAAAGTTCCTTTGTCATCACTAAAAACAGGTTACTTAGAATTTAAAGTACCTCACAGGCTTTTTGGGATACTCACTCCTGTCTTCCCCTCTGCTCTACCTGTTCTACTGCTCAAGTTTTAGTTGCTAGGAAAATCCCAAACCCCTTTCTCATTATTCTTTTACATCTCACCTGCCTCATTCTCAGATCCACGGAGCTGCTTTCAACCCCCGCCTTCCCCATCTTCCCCCTCTGTACCAGGCCCAGAGAAAAATCTTAACTGAACTTCTTCAGAAGTCTTCACCATGGCTGACATTAGGACTTTCAGCAAAAGAGTCCCTACAAAAGAGTTCAGTGTAGATAAACTCCCTTTTTTTCTGTTGCCCTGTTCTACTTAGCCACTGGCTGGAAAAATCAGCACTCCTAAGCTAGATACCCCCTTAATAGTTTTTCACACAATATGTGAACAAGGCCTCTGGCCTTGAGCTGGGGCTTCAAAGAGATGGCTACATTTCAAAGATAAAAAATTACCAGCTGGGCTCCATGGTAACAGCTGCAGGGGGATAAAAGAAAATGAAGAAAAAGCTCTCTCCCTCCCAGGTGTCCTTGAAAAGTTAATTTGCCCAGAACAGAGGAAAAAACAGAAAAAAATTTCTTTTTGTGAAGTTCTGCACACTGTGAACTTCTGAGCCCCTTCCCTTTCATGCTGGGTACAAAATTCTGAAACTACATAAACGTGGGGTTAAGGGAGTTAATTGATTACAACAGAAGCAATGCCCTCTGAATCCAGTGGCAACCAAATAGGACTTTTTCCCTGTCTTCGATGCTATCTTAGGTGCCTTGCCTTGTCCACCCCTACAACAGTAAAATCTATATACTTAAATATTTTTATGTTTTCATGAAATGGTCAACAGATGTGATTAATTGTGTAATGGTGCAGATGTTTCCCAGAGTGCTCTATAATGATGCAGGTTCATTAGAAGTTCAAACAGGGGGGCATACAACCCGGTTCCGCTGCGAACATATTTCTCTCACTTTAGCCTTCCTATTAGGAATAGAAGTTGCTGCAGGGGTGGGCACAGGAACCACTGCCCTGCTCCATGGGACACAACAAATGACCCAATTAGAAGCAGCAATAGACCAAAACTTAAAGATATTAGAAACCTCCATCACAGGTTTACAGGAATTTTTATCCTCTCTCTCTGAAGTAGTTTTACAGAACAGTCAACGGTTGGACCTCCTCTTCATGAGAGACGGGGGCCTTTTGCTGCATTGAGGGAAGAATGTTGTTTTTATGGCAAACATACTGTAGTTGTAAAAAAATATATGAGTAAATTAAAAAGACACCTTGAAGAGGGTCAATGAGAGAGAGAGGCACAAAAAGGGTGGTTTGAGTCTGGTTCATACAGTACCCCTGGTTAACTTTGCTTCTATCAACCCTGGTCGGTCCAATAATAATCCTCATATTATTGCTAACTATGAAACCCTGTGTGCTCAAACGTGTAATTTGTTTTCTCCAAGCTCAAATTGGAGAATTTAAACTTTTGGTAATTCCCCACTTGCAGACATAGAATGTGACACCGACCAATGATCACTTTTATGATTAACAGTAGCCAGAAGAAGTGGGAAAAGAAAGGTTAATAAAATAGGTACTTGTAATTTTCTGTTTTTTCTGTATGCTTAACAAAACACTGTTGAAATATTGAGAACTGTTTGCTAATCTTGTTTCCAGAATGTGCTGTCCCCTAACTGCCAAATTGCAGAATGTATTCCCTCACCCGGTTACACGCAAACCGCCCACTCGCCCTGACCCATCAATAAACTTCCATCCCTGCCCTCTCCAAGGAAATTATATAAGCTCTGCTTAAGCTGTTCTCAGGGCTCTCTGCTCTGTTCATGTGAGCTCTGAACCCCAGCATGCTGGACCCCCAATAAACCCTTTGCTGTTGCATGAGACAGTCTCTTTGTGGTCTCTTCCTCCCATGCTCGCACAAACATTACTTGGATGATTGAATGTAGAAGAGAAAATCCAGTCGAAAAGGGATAGTCAGTAGGATTTAGAAGATAGTCGGTAGGTTTCGGAAGAAGAGTGAGTATAGGATTTGGAACAAAAGTTCTTTAGCAAGAGGGGTTCGGTTAGAGAGTGAATGTAAATGTCAGCACATGTGAACAGTCAGAATAATGAACTGGGAAAAATATGAAGGAAAGCAGATATCAATATATCAGGCAAACTATAAAGTGAGTGATACGATTAGACATTTTCAAGAGGGTTGACTTAGAATATATAATCTTAGGAAGAAACAAATATGTAATCACCAATAGGATTGACATTTGAAAGCATTAGGCAACCTTGACATGGATGTTTTTTGTAATCCCTGCTCACTTTCCATTTAGGCTTTGGTACAATCATAAGTGTGACATTTGCGTTTTTTGTCCAGAATATTACACTGATAAAATGTATATGTAGATCTGGTGACATGAGTATTTCTTCCACCATTCCTGGGAGCAATATTTTGAAGACATATAAATGGGTATTGGGGGTACAAAGAGGTGTACACTGTGTCTATGAATATAGAGATAATGCATGAATGGACCATACAGTGAATAAATAATATAAGTGTTTCCACATTAAATAATGGATTGAATTGATATCTGAAAATATATAAAAAATCTTATATTGATATACAATCATTCATTCCAACCAGTTATACATATAATATTAATATTAGGGTTATGGTTAATCATGAAGATATGTTAGTTTTGCTACAAAAGTGATTATGGGAATCGAAAATAATGTGTTTGGAAAGAGTCAGTCACAATGCTGGCCATATGTGAACAAGGCCTCTGGCCTTGAGCTGGGGGTTCACAGAAATGTCTATATTTCTAAGATAAAGAAGTTACAAACTGGGCTCCATGGTAACAGCTGGCAAGGAAAAAAAGGGAAGAAAAAAGCTCTGCCCCTCCCAGGGGTCCTTAAAATGTTAACTTGCCCAGAATAGAGAAAAAAACCCTGCTTTTTGTGAACTTCTGCAGACTGTGGAATTCTGAGCCCCTCCCTTACATGTTGGGTACAAAATTGTGAAACAACCTAAACTTGGGGTTCAGGGGATTAATTGATTACAACAGAAGCAATGCCCTCTAAACCGTTAAATGGTGAGGAAGCTCATTTCAATGAAAGCTCTGGACAACAGTCCAAATAGGACTGTTTTCCTGTCTTCGGTGCTATCTTAGGTGCCTTGCCTTGCCTTGTCCGTCCCTTTTCTCATGAAAAGACCAGTCAAGAAATATGGAGGAATACATGTGTTCTGAAGCAGGAAGTGATTGATAGTGAAAGAAATGCCTATAAATTTCCTAACTTGTGGATGAAATATATATCCTATGATGTGCATAAATTAAAGAAATAGTAATCTACCAGTGTTGAATAAAAATGAACGTCAAAATACACATCATGTCTGATTGGAATCTACTTGCATTGATGTTAATCTGGGTCAGTTACTGTAGAAATATTAGGATTTGTATGCACCATTAACTGAATTATTTTCAGTACTAGGAATCAAATATGTATTTCAGGTGAATGAATATTTCTAAGAATAACCTTGTGAAAAGTTGATTATAAATCCACATACATGAATATGAATAAATTTGGTGAGTGTAAAATAAGACACACATTTCATATTTTGAAAAATCCGGAGAGTGTATATATAAATATATGTATATATATATATATATATAGATATAGATAGATAGATAGATATAGATAGATATAGATAGATAGATAGATAGATAGATATAGATATATATAGATAGATATACAGATCTAGATATATAGATATATAGATACACACACAGAGAGATACATTAAAAATAGCAATATATATGCCAATCAAAATTTATAATGAAATATATATCATCGACAGATCCAAAAATATTTATTTACTGAACATGGATTTATGAATAATATTGTTCAAGTAGAAAGCTCACACATAATTTGAATTTTCAGTTCCAACATCGTTTAGGAAGAGTGATCCCTTACAATTTGTATCTGCCAAGTTAGCCACCTCACAAGAATGTGCGTGTGGTCCCAGGTAGGATTCTATGTGTGCATATAAAAATACAGGTGGTGAATAGGCTACAGAGAAAGGGAGACAGGAATTCACAGAATGGTTTACTTTAAAAAAACATGTAGAACGATTTCAACAAAAAATTGACTAGATTTATAACTCCTACCATATTTAAGGCAAAAGGCAAGTCCAACTATACACTATGCCTTCTGTAATGCTTGTATTTTTATTCTGTTTGGGTTATTTTTCTCCATCTTATTAGTATTAGTAGTCAGAGTGTAGTAGGTTACGGGTTAGTGTCAGGGATTCAATATTTGGAATGGAAAATTAGAAAATGAATCCTATGTGTATGTAAATATGTGCTACAAAAAAATGTTCCCACTCTCATCCAGAATAATGCCTTGACAGTACTTTCACCCCAACTAAAACACCATTAGATGAGAAGAGTTAGAAAGTCAGTGAATACATATCTGGAATGGAATATGCTCAAGGTTTTGAAACCTTGGAGGTGGTAGAGGAGTTTCCAAATGTAAAGGACATGGTAAACACTCCACAAACATGGAGCTCTGCTGGCCTAAAGACTTCTTGAGAAACTGCCTGTGTGGTTGGGCACTTGAAATATATGTAGTTGTCAGGAGCTTTAGCTTCCCTTGTAGTGAGACAATCAAAGCTGGGTGTGCATCTATGTGACCTGGAGGACATGGTTTCTTATTTTCCAATGAAAATGAGGAAGCAGTGCTGAATTACCTTTTAGTAGGTAACCTGTGGACACTGGGGGCTAAGTTTCTCCCCGTGTGGACTGTGAAGCCATTTGGTCATCCTGCAATTTTTGTGGTGTCTCTTGCTTCTGCACTGGGAGTTTGGTATTTGCTTCACAAAATACAAGGAGTTCATCTGTGTCACAGTGCTGGAGGGATTTCTGTCTGAGTGGTGGGTCAGGGTCTGCAGGAGAATGCACCAACCAGGCTTCTATCCCACATAGTTTGCTCCCTTGACCATAGCAACCTGTTTCTGAACATTGCCCTGAAATCTCTCCATATAACAAGATGCCTTTACAAAGAAGGGTCTTCTGTCTGCACCATGTCAGTCACAAGCCATTTGGAAGCCAAAAAGAGATCCATATTGCCCCACCACATGTTTTATCACACACCTGCCCAGCACTGTTCTAGCCCCACTACTCAGCCGGCTCCAACTTACTGGCATCTCTGTTCTACACCATTTTCATGAAACCCAGTCAATCAAGGCACTGTCTGGCATACTCAAGATCAACACCAGAACATCCAAAGGTTCTCCAGTGCTACCTGGTCATGGGAATTTGAAAAAAATTATGGTATCTATCTAGCCATTTTTCAAGGATGATGTTGGAGGCACTATGGGTTTCAATATATTAAGGAACCGTTAAATGGTGAGGAAGCTCATTTCAATGAAAGCTCTGGAGAACTCTCACAGGCAAGGCTTCCCAAAGAATGGCCAAAAGGTCACATGAAGCCAGGCCTATTGAGGTCTACAATGTGAGGTCCGTGTGATATTTGACTCTCAACTATGGCTGCCAAGTTTTTCAGAATAAATTCATTTGGTATCCTGGCTGAGATTCCCAGTGATATGTGGAAAGCCAACCTGGGCCTAGATCTCAGTTTCCAAGGGCGACTCTTATGCGTGGCCTCCTAAAATCCCAACACAATTCATGGCAATACTTCTCTGATGTCGGTTCAAGAACTCAGTCTCTAAGAGGAATCACACCAGAGTTCAAGGCCAGGTGGACCTTGTCATTTCTTCCAACCACCACACAAATGACCACAATTAAATCCAAAACACTCCACACGGCCCTAATCTTCTTCCATATAGACACTCATCATAACCTTTGGCTGGAGTTTTCCACTAGGGGTGCAACCAAAGACAGTGTCCAAAAAATGCTCCCTTGCCTCTCATTTGTCTAAAGTCACTGTGGCCTCGACATCATTCCTGTGAACCAGGAGTGATCAAATAGGCCTGCCATTAATACTTTTCCACTTCTCCAACTTGAGGTCTCTGACTGTGGGGTTTAGATTCTTTATGTGAACTGGACTCATGAGAAAACCCAAGCACCTATGGGCTACCCTCTGCAGGGCCTTGAAGAATTCATTTGATCAAAGGATCCCTATTCTCACTTGATGGAGGTCAGGAACCTTACAGAGGAAGGCGAGAGGCTTCATCCACAATGACTGCAATTTTTGCCATTTTGAATTTGGATGCACACATGGTATCTTTCTTTACATCCATCAGGAGTTGAGAATATAAGCCACAGCCTCACAGAGGGCTAAGAGGCTGATTCAGACACATATCTTTACAAAGCAATTAAGCAAAGAGCCACAGGGGATGCCCATTCATTTCCATTTGAAAACTGTTTCTTCAGGCTTCACAAACGTGTGGCCTGAGGCAAAGACCTTCCTGACATTCAGGGCAAAAGAACAATAGGTAAACAAAAGGCCCAAAGCAGGGTTTCTCCACTGAGACTTTCCTGGTCACACTGTATGGAAACAGAAATCTAAGTAAGATTTGAAGCCCAGAAAAGTATGAGGCCCTTGATTGGGAGACTTAGCTCTGAATTATGTCCTGCACAGATGTCTCAGATAAATTAATATACATTGGCATTGGACCTTGTACCTTGGGTGATTGAATGTCGAAGAGAACACCAATTCAAAAAAGGATAGTCAGTAGGATTTGGGAGATAGTAGGTATATTCAGAAAGAAGAGTGAGTATAGGATTTGGACCAAAAGTTATTTAGAAATTGGGTTTCAGGTAGAGAGTGAATGTAAATGTCAGCACATATGAACAGTCAGTCAAAATCATGAACCTGGGAAATTATGTAGGAAAGCATATATCAGTAGAGACTTTTGGATATCAGGCAAAGTAAAAGTGAGTGATAGGATTAGACATTTTCAACAGGGTTGAGTTTGAATATATAATCTTAGGAAGAAACACATATGTAGTCACCAATTGGATTGACATTTGAGAGCATTAGGCAACCTGGACATGGATGTTTTAGAAATACATGCTCACTATAAATTTAGGCTTTGGAACAATCAGAAATGTGACCTTTGCATTTTGTGTCCAGAATACTACTGTGATAAAATGTATATGTAGATCAGGTGACATGAATAATTTTTCCACCATTTCTGGGAGCAATATTTTTAAGGTTTATAAATGAGTATGGGGGTACAAATAGGTGTACCCTGTGTCTATGAATATATAGAGATAATGCAAGAATAGACCATACTATGAATAAATAATATAACTGGTTCCACTTTAAATAAAAGATTTAATTGATATCGGAAAATATACAGGAATTCTTATATTGATATGCAATCATTCATTCCAACCAGTTATACTTCTAATGGTAATATTAGGGTTATGTTTTATTATGAAGAGTGTGTGAGTTTTGCTTCAAAAGTGATTATGGAAAACGAAAATAATGTGTTTAGAAAGAAGTCTTATGAAAAGACCAGTCAAGAAACAAGGAGGAATACATGTTTTCTGAAGCAAGAAGTTATTGAAATTGAAACAAATGACTTTAAATTTGCTAACTTGTGGATGAAATATATATCTTATGATGGGCATCAACTGAAAAAATAGTAATGTACCAGTGTTGACTAAAAATAAACATCACAATACACATCATGTCTCATAGGAATCTACTTGCATTGATGTTAAACTGTGTCAGTTACTGTAGAAATATTAGGATTCGTATGCACCATTCACTGAAGTTGGTTTTCAGTTCTAAGAAACAAATATGTATTTCAGGTAGATGAATTTTTCTGAGAATAAACTTTTGAAAATTGGTTTATAAATCCACATACAGTGAATATGAATGAACTTAGGGAGTGTACAATAAGACACATATATTTCATATTCTGAAAATAAAAAGTAGCAATATATATGCCAATCAAAATTCATCATGAAATATATATCATCCAATGATCCAAAAATATTCATTTTACTGATCATAGATTTATTTATCATGTTGTTTATCTACGAAGCTCACCCATAGGTTGAATTTTCAGTTCTAACTGGGTTTAGGAGGAGTGATCTGTTATCCCAATTTGTATCGGCCCAGTCAGCCACCTCACAAGAATGTACATGTGATAACAGGTATGATTCTATATGTGCATATGAAAATACATGTGCTGAATTGGCTACAGAGAAAGGGAGAGAGGAATTCACCTATTTGTTAACTTTAAAATCACATGGAGAACTATTTCAACAAAAAATTGAGTAGATTTAATACTACTACCCTATATAATGTAAACGGCAAGTCCAAGTATACACCATGCCTCCTCTGAACTGCTTTTATTTCTATTCTGTTTGGGTTATTTTTCTCCATCATATTTGAATTAGTATTCAGAGTCTAGTAGGTTATGGGTTAATGTCAGGGTTCAGTATTATGAATGGAAAATAGGAAAATAAATTCAATGTATATGTAAATATGTACTACATAAAAATCTTCCCACTCTCATCCAGAACAATGACTTGACTTTACCTTCGCCCCAAGTAAAACACAATTAGAGTGGAAGAGTTAGAAAATCTGTGAATACATATCTGGAATGGAATATGCTTAAGAGTTTACAACCATGAAGGTGGTAGAGGAGTTTCCAAATTAAGGGACAGGGTAAATACTCCACAAACATGGAGCTCTGCTGGACTAAAGACTTCTTGAGAAACTGCCTCTGAGTTTGGGCACTTGAAATATTTGTTGTTTTCAGGAGCTTTAGCTTCCTTTGTAGAGAGACCATCAAAGCTGGGCATGTATCTAAGTGACCTGGAGGACATGGTTTCTTATTTTCTAATGAACATATGGGAGCAGTGCTGAATTCTCTCTTTGTAGGTAAACTGTGGCCACTGGGGGCTAAGTCTGTCTCCGTGTGGACTGTGAAGTCTTTTGGTCATCCTCCACTTGTCGTGGTGTTTCTTGCTGCTGCAATGTGAGTTTGGTATTTGCTTCACAAAATACAAGGAGTTCAACTGGAACACAGTGCTGGAGGGAGTTCGGTCATGTGTGGTTTTTCAGGGTCTGCAAGAGAATGCACAGAACAGGCTTCTATCCCACATAGTTTTCCCCATTGACCATAGCAACCCGATTCTGAACAATGCCCTGAAACCTCTCAATATAAAAAGATGCCTTTACATAAAAGGGTCTGCTGGCTGCACCATGTCAGTCACAATCCATTTGTAGGGTAATGGCAGATCCCCATGAACCCACCATGCATGGTTAATCACACACCTCCCCACCACTGCTCTAACCCCACTACTTAGCGTGCTCCAACTTCCTGGCATCTCAGTTCTACACCATCAAGGCACTGTCTAGTACACTCTTGATCAGGAACAGGACATTAAAAGGTGCTCCAGTGCCACCTTGTCATGGGAAATTTAAAAATTTCGTGGTATTTATCTATCCATTTTTCAAGGATAAAATTGGAAGCACTGTGGTTTTCAAGTCATTCAGGAACCATTAAATGTTTAGGAAGCTCATTTCAATGAAAGCTCTGGAAAACTCTCCCAAGCACGGCTTCTCAAAAAGTGGCCAAAAGGTCAAATGAAGCCAGGCCCATTTAGGTCTACAATGTGAGGTCTATGTATGTTTTGACTCTCAACTATGGCTGGCAAGTCTTTCAGAATAAAATCATGGGATATCCTGTCTGAGATTCCCAGTTTTTTGTGGAAAGCCACCCTGGGCATAGATCTCATGTTCCAAGGGCGAATGTCATGTGTGGTCTCCTAAAACCACAACACAATTCATGGCAATATTTCTCTGAGGTCAGTTCCAGATCTCAGTCTCTAAGTGGAATCACAGCAGAGTTCAAGCCCAGGTGGACCCAGTCATCTCTTCCAACCGCCACACAAATGACCACAATTAAAACCAAAACACTCCCACATGGCCCTCATCTTCTTCCATATAGACACTACTCATTACCTCTGGCTGGAGTTTTCCATGAGGGGCGAAGCCCAAGACATTGCCCATCTTTTCCCTAAAATCAGGGTGGCCTGAACACCCCTCCTGTGAACCAGGAGGGATCAAATATGCCTTCCATTAATACTGCTCTGCTTCTCCAATTTGAGGCCTACTGACTGTCTGGTATAGATTCTTTATGTGATTTGGAGACATGACAAAACACAAGCATCTATGGGCTAGCCTCTGCAGTGCTTTGAAGAACTCATTTGTTTCAAAGGATCACTATTCTCACTTGATGGAGGTCAGGAACCTAACAGAGGAAGGCGAGAGACTTCATCAACAATGACTGATCTTTTTCCATTTTGGTTTTGGATGCACACATGGGATCTTTCTTTTGATCCAACAGGTGCTGAGATCTAAGCCACAGCCTCACACAGGGCAAAGAGGATGATTCAGACATATCTGTTTCCAAAGCAATTCACAAAGAGCCACAGGTGATGCCCATTCATTTCCATTTGAAAACTGTTTTCTTCAGACTTCACAAAGGAGTGGCCTGAGGCCAAGACCTTCCTCACATTCAGTGGAAGAGAAGAATTGGTTAGCAAAAGGCCCAAAGCAGGGTTACTCCACTGAGGCTTTCCACGTCACTCTGGTATCTGAGTTTTCTGAGATGCTCGCCATTCCTTTAGCTATTCAGTACATGGCTATGTCACAGAGCTTGGAGGTGGTACATTTTTTGGACACAAAACCATGAGCCAATTCTGGAGAGTGGACAGAATCAGGAAGAAAACAGGACCTTAGGAAAATAGTAGGTGTTGCCCATCCATAAGGGAAGCGACAGTCCATTCATCAATCGGGCAGGATGAATCTGGGAAGCTTTCTACTAAAGAGGACACATCCATTGATGCATTCTATTTTCTAATATCTACAACCATGAACACAGTGGGATACAAAGACATAGAAACACTCACCTTGTCAAAAGAATTACTAGAAACAGTCCACTCCAAACCAAATAAACCTCCTTTCCTACCTATTCTTAGAACATGAGACGAAACCACAAACTCACACCCACACCCACAAAGGCACCTCCTTTCCCCAAGTAGGTCTGTGACTATCCAGAGTGTCCTCTGACTGGTGGGCCATACTACGTTTCCCTGAAATGGCCTGTCCTGTCTCAAATCTGATCTCATTGGACAACTCTGTGAAGTTGTCAGGAGCCAGCGGTGAGCCACTACCTGCTTTCTCAGGAAAGGCCCCTCTGCAGAGCTCTCCTGAAATTTGGCCATCCTCATATCAGTAGGTACCAAGAAAGATTGACTCTGTTCTTGGTAAATCCAAACATGTGAGCCCACTGGGAATGGTACTGGGACTGGCTCTGGGTGCATGGCTTCCTGGATCCCAATTTCAGAGAGTTCTATCACCAAGAAAGTGAAGAAGGTCACTTCCTTTATGAACTGAATGAGGTCACTGCTTTGGCAACCAATTTGTCCTAACATTTGCTTTCAAGGTTCTCCTGAGAACGAGGCTGCCCCTACTTCCTGTGACACTTTCACAACTGTGAATTGTATATCAACCATAGGCACCCGGGAACAGCTCTCCACACAGGCCTGGTTTGGTCCATCTTGTCAACATTAAGAAGAGTGAGGCTGATTCTGACACATCCCTTCATCCTGACCAGGTTGTTTGCCATGAAAGATGAGTTCTGCTCTCTCAGGTCCTTCATAGCTGCCTACATCTTCTCCAGGGATCATTTCTGCATGGAACTTTGAGGTTCTCAGTAGCTGGAAGATCCCCTACATTTATATATTGGAAGACCAATTCTGTCCCTCCTCTTCTGTAAAGTTAGATTGAGGGACCATTGTATGGTTAAGGTTAATAACAGGTTCCATTTGGTTTAGAAATCATTCTGCGGGATGAATAATGGTATTGTGATTTTGCAATATTTACAAGAATATATAGGTAAAATATAAATATGAACACAGAAATCTAGGTAATTTTTAAAGCCCAGAAGGGCATTGTGCCCATGATTTGGATTCTTAGCTTTAAATTATGTTCTGCACAGGTGTCTCAGATAAATCGATATACAATGTCATAGGACCTTGTCCCTTGGATGATTGAATGTCAAAGACAACATCCAGTCAAAAAGGGATAGTTGGTGGATTAAGATGATAGTCGGTAGGTTTATAATGAAGAGTGTGTATAGGATTTGGACCAAAAGATCTTTAGCAATACGGGTTTGGGTAGAGAGTGAAAGTAAATGTCAGCACATTTGAAGAGTCGGTGACAATGATTAACTGGGGAAAAAATATAGAAAAAAAGATATCAATGAAGACATTTGGAAATCAGGCAATGTATAAAGTGAGTGATAGGATTAGACATTTTCAACAGGGTTGAGGTTGAATATGTAATTTCAGGAATAAACAAATATATATTCACCAATAGGATTGACATTTGAGAGCATTAGGCAACCTGGACATCAATGTTTTTAGTAATCCATGCTCACTTTCCATTTAGGATTTGGTTCAATCGTAAGTGTGACCTTGCTTTTTGTTTCCACAATATTACTGTGATAAAATTTATATATAGATCAGGTGACATGAGTATTCCTTCCACCATTTTGAGGAGCAATATTTTGAACACGAATAAATTAGTATTGGGGGTACAAATAGGTATAGTCTGTGTTATATGAATATAGAGAAAATGCATGAATAGACCATACTCTGAATAAATAATATAACTGGTTCCAAATTTAAATAATGGATTGAATTGATATCTGAAAATATATAGGAAATGTTATATTGATATTCATACATTCATTCCAACCTGTTATACATCTAATGGTAATATTAGTGTTATGGTTTATCATGAAGTGTGTGTGACTTTTGCCTCAATAGTGGTTATGGAAATCCAAAATTATGTGTTTAGAAAGAAGTCTCATGAAAAGACTAGTCAAGAAACATGGAGGAATACATGTGTTCTGAAGCAGGATGTGATGGAAAGTGAAAAAAAAATTCATATAAATTTGCTAACTTGTGGATTAAATATATACCCTATGATGTGCATAAACTGAAGAAATAGTAATTTACCAGTGTTGAAAAAAAAGAACGTCAAAATACATATAATGTCCCATAGGAATCTACTTGCATTGATGTTAAACATGGTCAGTAACTGTAGAAATATTAGGATTTGTATGCACAATTCACTGTAGTTAGTTTTCAGTAGTAGGAAACAAATATGTATTTCAGGTGGATCAATATTTCTGAAAATAATCTTGTGAAAAGTTGATAATAAATCCACATACATGAATATGAATGAATTGAGGGAGTGTATAATAAGACACATATATTTTATATTTTGAAAAATCTGGACAGTAAATATGTGTATATATATATATATATATATATATATATATATATATATATATATACCTACACACACACACACACACACAGAGACATTTAAAAGTAGCAATATATGCCAATCGAAATACATCATGAAATATACATCATCCACAAATCCAAAAATCTTCATTTTACTGAACATAGATTTATGTATAATGTTGTTCAACTAGGAAGCTCACCCATAGTTTGAATTTTAATTTCCAACAGCGTTTAGGAGGAGTGATCTCTTCTCACAATTTGTATCTGCCATGTCAGCAACCTCATAAGTATTTACTTGTGATACCAGGTAGGATTGTATATGTGCATATAAAAATACATGGGCTGAATAGGGTACAGAGAAATGGAGACAGGAATTCACATATTTGTTAACTTTAAATACACATGAATAGAAGGAGGGACAGAGCCACCAACCGCACCTGCAAGGTAGGCGGACCATCCACCCACCGGTAGAACAAGCCTAGCGGCCCGCCAATCGTAAAAGACACATCGCACTGGTTGGGGAAAGGGCAGAGCCACCGCCCGGCTGCAAGGTACGCGGACCTGCGACCCACAGGCAGAACAGGCCCAGAAAACCGCAGTGGGTCAGAGGCGCCCCTTGCAACGTCAAGGTTGGTGAACAGCAACCCACCGGCAGAACAGGCCCAGCGGCCTTCAGAGGGGCAGAGACGCCCCCCGCGCCTGCGAAGTAGGTGGACCTGCGAACATGGACAGACCAGGCCCAGGGGCCCGACAGGGTGGTAGACACATCACCAGGTTGGGGGAGGGTCCGAGCTGCCGCCTGTGCCTGCAAGGCAGGTGGACTTCTGACCCACCGGCACAAGAGGCCCTGTGACTTGCCAGCGTGTTAGACACATCACCCCGGTTTGGGAAGGAGTAGAGCCGCCACCCGCGGCTGCAAGGTAGACCGACCTTCAACCCACAGACAGAAGAGGCCCAGCGTCATGCGGAGGGGCAGAGCCGACAACCGCACCTGCAGGGTAGGTGGACCTGTGACCCACTGGCAGAACAGGCCCAGCGCCAGCAGAGGGGTAGAGCTGCTGCCCGTTCCTCCAAGGTAGGAAGACCTGCTACCGACCTGCAGAACAGGCCAAGCAGCCTGCTGGTGAGGTAGGCACATTGCCCGATTTGGAGGAGGGGCAAAGCCACGGCCTGCGCCTGTGAGGGAGACTTTGCAACTATAAAAGAGCAGTATAAATATTTAGGGGTAAAATTCAATAACACAACAATTTGAACAAACAGAAAGATACGCGAACAGTATGAAAAGACAAGGAAAGAAAGGACAACAAGCAATGAAGGTCAACTCAACATTAGAAGAGGTAATACCTGCAGCAGATGGAATGTCAGATAAAGAATTCAAAACATACGTGCTTCAGATGATCTGGAGTCTCAAGGAAGTCATTAGAACGCAAAATCAGACAATGAAAGATCACTTTGACAATGAATTACATAAACAAATCCAAGAAGCAAAAGATCAACTATACAGGGAGATAGAGGTTATAAAAAACAAACAAACAGAAATCATAGAAATGCAGGAAGCAATAAACCAACTTAAAAACTCAATTGAGAATACTACCAGCAGAGGAGATCACTTAGAAGATGGAACATCAGACAATGTATTTCAACTTGAAAAGAACCGAGACAGCTAGCAAGACTGTTAAGAAACCATGAGCAGAACATCCAAGAAATATGGGATAACATAAAGACACCAAACTTAAGAATCATTGGGATACAGGAAGGTATAGAGGTCCAAACCAAAGGAATGAGAAATCAATTCAATGAAATAATATGGGAAAACTTCCCAGACTTGAAGAATGAGACAGAATCCCAAATCCTAGAAGCCTACAGGATGCCGAATGTGCAAAATCATAAGAGATCCACATTTAGACATATTATAATGAAGATGCCAAACATACAGAATAAGGAGAGGATTTTAACAGCTACAAGAGAAAGAAAGCAGATTACATTTAGCGGTAAACCATTCATTATAACAGCTGATCTTTCAACACAGACTCTGAAAGCTAGAAGATCCTGGAATAACATTTTTCAAACACTGAAAGAAATTGGGTTCCAACCAAGAATTGTGTATCCAGCGAATTTAAGCTTCAGGATGGAAGATAAAATTAAAACCTTCCATGATAAACAAAAGTTAAAAGAATTTGCAGCTAGAAAACCCTTTCTTCAAAAGATTCTTGGCAAAACATTATAGGAAGACGAAATGGAAAATAACAATGAAAACCAACAGTGGGAGGTAGTACAGTAAAGGGGGGAAAAATAATCAAAGAGGAAAAAAAACATGGTTAGTAACATAAATAAACAAATATGGCTGGAATAACAACCCATATCTCAATAGTAACCCTAAATGTTAATGGCTTAAACTCACCAATTAAGAGACACAGGCTAGTAGAATGGATCATGAAAGAAGACCCAACAATTTTCTGCCTGCAGGAGACGCATTTGATAGGAAAAGAGAAACATAGACTGAAGTTGAAAGGTTGGGAGAAATCATATCACTCATATGGACTTCGGAAACAAGCAGGAGTGTCCATACTCAGATCAAATAAAATAGATGTCAAGCCAAAGTTAAGCAAAAGGGATAAAGAGGGACACTACATACTGCTCAAGGGAACCATACACCAACAAGACATAACAATCATAAATATATATGCCCCAAACAATGGTTCAGCTATGTTCATCAAAAAAACTCTTCTCAAGTTCAAGAGTCTGATAGACCACAATACAATAATCATGGGAGACTTCAACACACCTCTCTCACTACTGGACAGATCTTCCAAACAAAAGTTGAATAAGGAAACTATTGAACTGAATAACACAATTAATAACATAGACTTAAGAGACATATATAGAATATACCACCCAACATCAAGCAGTTACACTTTTTTCTCAGCAGCACATGGATACCTCTCAAAAATAGATCATATATATGTCACATGGCAACTCTTAGACAATATAAAGGAGTATAGATAATACCAGGCGTCTTATCTGATCATAATGGAATGAAACTGAAAAATCAACAATAAAAGAAGGAAGGAAACTTCATGCATCACTTGGAGAATGAACAATACGTACTGAATGATCAATGGGTTATAGAAGACATCAAGGAGGAAAATAAAAAATTCTTAGAGATAAATGAAAAAGACAGACGGAACATATCAGAATCTATGGGACACATTGAAAGCAGTTCTAAGAGGAAAATTCATTGCTTGGAGTTCTTTCCTTAAAAAAAGAAAAAAAAAAACAACAAATAAATGATCTCATAGTTCATTTCAAAATCCTAGAAAAAAAAGAGCAAAACAACAGCAAAAGAAGTAGAAGGCAAGAAATAATTAAAATCAGAGCTGAAATTAATAAAATCAAAACAAAAGAATCAATTGAAAAATTTGACAATACTAAAAGTTGAAAAATAAATAAAATTGACAGACTCTTAGCCATGTTAACAAAGAGAAGAAGAGAGAGAACTCAAATTACTATCATACTGGATGAAAATGGCAATATCACAACAGACACTTCTGAAATACAGAAGATAATCAGAAATTATTTTGAATCCTTATACACCAATAAATTAGAAGATAGTGAAGGCATTGATAAATTTCTTAAGTCATATGATCTGCCCAGATTGAGTCAGGAGGATATAGACAACCTAAGCAGACCAATATTAATTGAGGAAATAGAAGAAACCATCCAATGACTACCAACTAAGAAAAGAACAGGACCGAATGGGTATACAGCAGAGTTTTTCAAAACCTTTAAAGAGGAACTAATACCAGTACTTTTCAAGATATTTCAGGAAATAGAAAAAGAGAGAGAACTTCCAAATTCATTTTAGGAGGCCAATATCACCCTGATTCATAAAACAGACAAAGACACTTCAAAGAAACAAATCTACAGACCAATATCTCTAATGAACCTAGATGCAAAAATCCTCAATAAAATTCTGGCGAATCAGATACAAAAACATATTTAAAAAATTGTGCAACATGATCAAGTAGGATTCATCCCTGGGATACAAGGCTGGTTCAATATACGGAAATCAATAAATGTTATTCACCACATTAATAGACTTAAAAATAAGAACCATATGATCACCCCAATAGATGCAGAAAAAGTATTCAACAAAGTACAGCATCCCTTTATGTTCAAAACTCTAGAAAAACTAGGGATAACAGGAACATACCTCAATATTGTAAAAGCAATCTATGCTAAGCCTCAGGCTAGTATCATTCTGAATTGTGAAAAAATTGAAAGCATTCCCTCTATAATCTGGAACAAGACAGGGATGCATTCTCTCACGACTTCTGTTCAACATAGTTCTCGAAACACTGGCCAGAGAAATTAGACAAATGAAAGAAATTAAAGGCATAAAATTAGGAAAAGAAGAACTTAAATTATCACTATTTGCAGATGACATGACTCTATACCAAGCAGACCCAAAAGGGTCTACAAAGAAACTATTAGAGTTAGTAAATGAATTCAGCAAAGTGGCATGATATAAAATCAACAATCATAAATCAAAGGCATTCCTGTATATCAGCAACAGATCCTCTGAAATGGAAATGAGGACTACCACTCCATTCAGAATATCCTCAAAATAAAAATAAAATACTTGGGAATCAACGTAACAAAAGATGTGAAAGACTTACACAATGAAAACTACAGAACCCTAAAGAGAGAAATAGAAGAAGATCTTACAAGATGGAAAAATATACCCTGTTCATGGATAGGCAGAATTAACATCATCAAAATGGCGATATTACCAAAAGTTCTCTATAGGTTTAATGCAATGCCAATCAAAATCCCAAGGGCATTTCTTGTAGAAATAGATAAAACAATTATGAAATTCATATGGAAAAATACAAAACCCAGTATATCAAAGACAACTCTAAGCAGAAAGTTTGAATCAGGCGGTATAGCGATACAAGTCCTCAAATTATACTACAGAGCAATAGTAACAAAAAGAGCATGGTACTGGTACCAAAACAGGTGGGTGGACCAATGGTACAGAATAGAGGACACAGAAATCAATCCACAAAATTGCAGCTATCTTATATTTGATAAAGGAGCTAATAGCATGAAATGAAGGAAGGATAGCATCTTTAAAAAATGGTGCTGGAAAAACTGGAATTCCATATGTAACAAATGAAACTGAATCCCTTTCTCTCTCCATGCACAAAAGTTAACTCAAAATGGATCAAGGAGCTTGATATCAAATCAGAGACACGGCATCTGATGGAAGAAAACTTTGGCTATGATCTACATACTGTGGGGTCGGGCTCCAAATTCCTCAATAGGACACCCATAGCATAAGAGTTAATAACTAGAATCTACAAACTGGACTTACTCAAACTAAATAGATTTTTCTCAGAAAAAGAAACAATAAGAGAGGTAAAAAGGGAGCCTACACCCTGGGAACAAATCTTGACTCCTCACACTTCAGATAGAGCCCTAATATCCAGAGTTATACAAAGAAATCAAAAAAATTAACAATAAGAAAATGAATTACCCAATCAACAAATGGGCCAAGGACCTGAACAGACACTTCTCAGAGGAGGACATACAATCAATCAATAAGTACATCAAAAAATTCTCACCATCTCGAGCATTCACAGAAATGCAAAACAAACGCACCCTAAGATACCATTTCACTGCAGTAAGCTTAGCAGCCATTATGAAGTCAAACGACAACAAGTTCTGGCGAGGATGTGGGGAAAAGGGTACACCTGTACATTGCTGATGGGACTGCAAATTGGCACAGCCAATTTGGAAAGCCGTATGGAGATTTCTTGGAAAGCTGGGAATGGAACCACCATTTGACCCAGCAATTCCCCTTCTCGGTCTAATCCCTATAGACCCAAAAAGAGCATGCTACAGGGACACTGATAAATCTATGTTCATAGCAGCACAATTCACAATAGGAAGACTGTGGAACCAACCTAGATGCCCTTCAATAGATGAATGGATTAAAAAAATGTGGCATTTATACACAATGGAGTATTACTCTGCATTAAAAAATGACAAAATCATACAATTTGCAGAGAAATGGATGGCATTAGAACGTATTATGCTACGTGAAGATAGCCAATCACTAAAAAACAAATGCCAAATGTTTTCTTTGATATAAGGAGAGTAACTGAGAACAGAGTTGGAAGGAAGAGCATGAGAAGATGATTAACATTAAACAGGGGTGAGAGGTGGGAGGGAAAAGGAAAGAGAAGCAAAATTGCATGGAAATGGAAGGAAACCCTCATGGTTATACAAAATTAAATACAAGATGAAGTGAGCGGAAAGGGGACGAAAACAAGGGGAAGAAATGAATTACAGCAGATGGGGTACATTGAGAGAATTGGAGGGGAGGGGATGGGAGATAGTAGAGGACAGGAAAGGCAGCAGAATACAACAGACACTAGTATAGCAATATGCAAAACAGTGGACGTGTAACTGATGGGATGCTGCAATCTGTATACGGGGAAAAATGGAAGTTCATAACCTACTTGAATCAAAGTGTGAAATATGACATGTCAAGAACTATGTAATGTTTTGAAGAACAAACAATAAATATCAAAGGAAAAAAACACATGGAGAACTATTTCAATTAAAAATTGACTAGGTTTATAACACCTACACTTTATCATGCAAAAGGCAAGTCCGACTATACACCATGACTCTTCAGAACTGCTTGTTTTTCTATTCGGTTTGGGTCATTTTTCTCCATCATATTAGGATTAGTAGTCAGAGTTTTGTAGGGTACGTGTTAGTGTCAGGGATTCAGTTTTTGGAATGGAAAATTGGAAAATGAATCCAATGTGTATACAAATATGTGCTACACAAAAATCTTCCCACTTTTATCCAGAACAATGCCTTGACGTTACCATCTCCCCAAATAAGAAACAATTAGAGGAGAAGAGTTAGAAAATCTGTAAATACATATCTGGAATGGAAAATATTTAGGAGGTCACAAACTTGGAGGTGGTAGAGGAGTATCCCAAAGTAAGGTACAGGGTAAACACTCCACAAATATGGAGGTGTGCTGGCCTAAAGACTTCTAGAGAAACTTCCTCTGAGGATGGGCACTTGAAATATATGTTGTTGTCAGTAGCTTTAGCTTCCTTTGTAGTGAGATCATCAAAGCTGGGTCTGCATCTATGTGACCTGGAGGACATTCTTTCTTGCTTTCCAAAGCACATGAGGCAGCAGTGCTGAATTCTCTCTTTGTATGTAAACTGTGGCCACTGGGGTCTAAGTGTCTCCCCGTGTGGACTGTGAAGCCTTTTGTTCATCCTCCACTTATCGTGGTGTTTCCTGCTGCAGCACTGGGAGTTTGGTATTTGCCTCACGAAATACAAGGGGTTCAACTGGAACACAGTGCTGGAGGGAGTTTTGTCACTTGTGGTTTTTCAGGGTCTACAAGAGAATGCACCAACCAGGCTTCATTCCCACATAGCTTGCCCCCTTGTCTATAGCAACCTGATTCTGCACATTGCCCTGAAAACTATCAATTTAACAAGACACCTTTACATATAAGTGTCTGGTCACTGCACCATGTCAGTGACAAGCCATTTGGAAATCAATGGCAAATCCACATGGCACAACCACAGATGATTCATCACACACCTGCACACCACAGCTCAGGGCTCACTACTCAGGAGGGTCCAACTTAATAGCATCTCTGTTCTACACCATTGTCATAAATCCCAGTCAATCAAGGCACTGTCTGGTACACTCATGATCAGTAAAAGTGCATCCAAATGTTCTCCAATACCATCTGGTCATGGGAATTTCAAAAATTTCTTGGTATTTATCTAGCCTGTTGGTAAATCCAAACAAGTGAGCCCACTTGGACTGGGACTGGGACTGGCTCTGGGTGCCTGGCTTCTTGGATCACAAAATTCAGAGATTTCCATCACCAAGGAAGTGAGGTGAGGTCACTTCCTTCAGAAAATGAATGAGGCCACTGTCTTGGCCACCACTTTGTCGTAACAGTTGCTTCCTAGTGTCTCAGGAAAAGGAAGCAGCCTCTATTTCCTGTGACACTTTCACAAGTTAGAATGGTATAGAAACATAGGCACCTGGGAACAGCTCTCCACACATGCCTGGTTTCATACATCATCCCTACATTAAGAAGAGATAGGCTGATTGAGACACATCCTTTCATCCTGATCGGGTGGTTTGCAAAGGAAGATGACTTTTGCTGTTTCAGGTCCTTCATAGCTGCCTACGTCTTCTCCAGGGATCATTTCTGCATGGATTTTGAGGTACTCAGCAGGTGAATGATCTCCTAACTTCCTGTATTGTAATACTAACTTTGTCCCTGCTCTTTTGTAAAGTGAGATTGAGTGAAAAATCTCAGTTTACAGAATGGTTAGGGTTAATAGCATGTTCGATTTGGGTTATGAATCATTTTGCTGGATGAATAATGACATTGGGAACCTGCGATATTTATAAGAATATGGAGGTGAAATATAAGTATGAAAACAGAAATCTAGGTAATATTTGAAGCCCAGAAGGACTTTGGGCCCTTGATTGGGATACATAGCTTAAATTATGTTCTGTGTGACCTTTGCATTTTGTGTCCAGAATATTACTGTGATAATATGTATATGTAGCTAAGGTGACATGAGTATTTCTTCCACCATTTCTGTGAGCAATATTTTGAAAACTTATAAATTAGTACTGGGGATACTAATAGGTTTACCCTGTTTTGATGAATATAGAGATGATGCATTAATAGACCCTACTGTGAATAAATTATATAACTGGTTCCAAATTTAAATAATGGATTGTATTGATATCTGAAAATATATAGGAAATCTTATATTGATATACATACATTCATTCCAACCAGTTATATATCTAATGGTAATGTTAGGGTTATCATTTATCATGAATAGTGTGTGAGTTTTGCTTCAAAAATGATTATGGAATCGAAAATAATATGTTTAGAAAGAAGTTTAGTAAAAAGACCAGTCAAGAAACATGGAGGAATATATGTCTTCCAAAGGAGGAAGTGATTGAAAGTGAACCAAATGTTTATAAATTTGTGAACTTGTGAATGAATGGATATATCTAATGATGCCCATAAACTGAAGAAATAATTACGTACCAGGTTTGAATAAAAATGAACCTTAACAAACACAATAGAAACATTAGGAATTCTGGAAAAGTATAGTTCGCAGTGAAAGGTTAATAAAATAAGTACTTGTCACTTCCTGTTTTTCTGTATGAAATCTTGAGAACTTTTCGATAGTCTTATTTCCAGAATGTGCTGTCCAAAACTGCCAAACTGCAGAATGTACTCCCTCAACCGGTTGCACACAAACCGCTCACTCGCCCGGACCCATCAATAAACTTCCCCCCCTGCCCCTCCTAGAAAAATATATAAGCTCTGCTTAAGCTGTTCTCAAGGCTCTCTGCTCTATTCAAGTGAGCTCTGAGCCCCAGCATGCTGGACCCCCAATAAACCCTTTGCTTTGCATGAGGCAGTCTCTTGGTGGTCTCTTCACCCGATTGTCACCGGACTTTTACATATGGAGGTTCCACCGAGATCTGGCAGCCGTGGACAAGCGACCCCAACGAACTCCTCTCGGGGTAAGTAAGGTGCCTCTTTCTGGTTTCAGGTTTCAGGTCAGGGCTTGGCAAAATGGATGTCGATGAAGAGCGTGAGCTCTCTCCGATGGTGGCTGACAGTCATGTCACAGAGCCACAGGCCAAGTCCCTGGGGGACGTCATAGAGGACTCAGAAAATCGAGGAACAATAGTCTCCATGACTCAGTGATATTTTGTTTCAGATTCGGTATTGCCAACCCATCGGGTTTTGCCAACTACTCAGTCCTGGTCTCAGTGTTGGACTTCCATATCCTGTCTTTATTGTCTTGTCTTGTCTGTGTCATGTGTTGTTGCTTTTACTGTTTGTGTATCTTTCATTATGGGACAGAGCACTTCAATGCCTCTGTCTCTGACCCTTGTTCACTGCAACAAAGTTTGCTTAAGGGATCAGAATCTTTCTTTTTCAGTAAAATGCTGGACCTGGCAGACTCTCTGTGCCTCAGAATGGCTCACCTTTGGATTTGGATGGACCCTAGAAAGATCTTTCTACTTCCCACTAATTTAAAAAGTTAGAGATATTGTCTTTCAGCCAGAGCCACATAGATACCTGTGAAGACAGATGGACACTGCCTACCAACCCGGTGACGAGGGGAATCAACATCAAAATCAAGAAAGAGACTTTGTCTACATTAGACGACATCAGGTGTCATCCCTGGAACCCTGCTGGAAGGGACCATAGCAGGTGCTACTTATAACACCTACAGCAGTAAAGGTAGACAGAATCACTTCCTGGATCCATACCTCTCATCTCAAGCCTGTGCCCTGTCCAGACTCTGGCTGGAAACTGTAAAAGACTGGTAACGCTTTCAAATTGTGTATTTGCCATGTGGATAAGGCAATAGACTCTCCCCTTGACCACCAGTAGTCCTAACCCTCATCAGCCCATTCAGCAGCAATGGCTGATCACAAATCTTACTGGACAAGAAGTATGGTCTATCTCGCATACAGCCCACTTAGGGACATGGTCGCCATCTCTCCACAGAAACATTTGTCAGCTGGCTATAGGTCTTTTCCATTGGGATATCCCTGATGAAGTGGATCCCACTAAAATTCCATTAAATCCCTTCTCTACCATAGATAATGCAAACAAATATTATGGATGTAGGGACACGCGAGCCAGATGCAGGTTGGCTAGCCTGGATTACTATGTTTGCCCTGCGGACTATCAAAGCCACAAACAGTCAAGGCTGTGTTGGGGGAAAGCCGGCTTCTTCTGTAAGTCATGAGGATGTGAGCATACAGGGACTGCTTGATGGAACCCAAACTCCTCATCAAATTCTGTACACAACATTGGCCATATTACCAATTAGATAACCAAAATTGATGGCCCCCAGAGGGGTCTCTGGATCCTCAAATTCTGCGTGACCTTTTTAACTTCTGCAAGTGCTGAAAAGGGTAAAAGGAGATTCCCCTATGTGGAGGCCTTTTCCCTCCTTTGCTCACATCCTGAACTATGCTTCTCCAATAGATCCTCACCCTCAGCCTTCTGCTCCAGACTCTCTGCTCTTACTCTCACCTATGCAACCTGATTTCTCCCCTCCAATTACTAGATCAAAAACCCAAACCTCCGCCTGTTCTAAGACCGTTGCCCCCTTCTTGAGGTAGCAGGTACTGAGGTACACCTCAACCAACTCACTCCTCTCTTCTCCTGTCATTGCCCGCACTGGGTCCCACCAGGTCCTCTTACTACCTAACACAAAGCCCAAACCAGCTGAGAAGATCCCTCACACCCTTATCCAAGATGCAATGTAAATGGCCTTTAAAGTTGCTTTTTCATCACTGAAAACATGTTACTAAGTATTTAAAGTCCCTCAAATGCTTTTTGGGATACTAACTCCCATCTTACCCTCTGCTGTACCTGTTGTACTGCTCAAGATTTGTTCCTAGAAAAATCCAAAACCCCTTTTCCATTATTCTTTTACATTTCTCCTACCTCATTCTCAGATCCACGGAACTGCTCACAGCCATGCCTTCCCCGTCTTCCCCCTCTGTACCAGGCCCACAGAAAAGTCTTAACTGACCTTCTCCAGAAATCTCCAACATAGCTGAATTTAGGAATTTCAGCAAAAGAGTCCCAATAAAAGATTTCTAAGTAGATAAAATTCCACTTTTCGTGTTGCCCTATTCTACTTGGCCACTGGCTAAAAAAATCTGCAATCCTAAGCTAGACACCCCCATACTAATTTTTCACAAAATATGTGAACAAGGCCTTGGCCTTGAGCTGAGGCTTCACATAGATGGCTACATTTGTAAGATAAAGAAGTTACCAACTGGGCTCCATGGTAACAGTTGGCAGGGGGAAAAATAAAGGGAATATAAAGCTCTCCCTCACCCAGGTGTCCTTGGAAGGTTAACTTTCCCAGAACAGAGGAAAAAAAAAGAAGACAAATGGCTTCTTGTGAACTTCTTAAGACTGTGAACTTCTGAGCCCCTTCCCTTATATGTTGGGTACAAAATTCTGAAACTACCTAAACTTGGGATTACGGGGATTTAATTGATTACAACAGAAGTAATGCCCTCTGAATATGGTTGCAAACAAATAGGACTGTTTTCCTGTCTTTGGTACTATCTTAGGTGCCTTGCCTTGTCCATCCCTACAACAGTATAATTCTATATACTTAAAACATTGTTTATGTTTTCATGAAGTGGTCAAAAGATGTGATTAATTGTGTAGTTGTGCAAATGTTTCCCAGAGTGCTCTATCATGACACAGGTTCATTTGAAGATCAAATAGGGGGGCATAAAACCTGGTTCCACTGGGAACATATATCCCTCACTTTCGCCATCCTATTAGGAATACATGTTGCTGCAGGGGTGGGCACAAGAACCACTGCCTTGGTCCATGGGACCAAACAAATGACCCAAATAGAAGCAGCAATAGGCCAAAACTTAAAGATATTAGAAACCTCCATCACAGCATTGCAGGAATCTTTAACCTATCTCTCTGAAGTTGTTTTACAGAACAGTCGAGGATTGGAATTTCTCTTCATGAGAGAAGAGGGTCTTTGTTTTGCATTGATGGAAGAATGTTGTTTTTATGCCAACCATACTGGAGTTGTAAAAAAATCTATGAGTAAATTAAAATGACGACTTGAAGAGCGTCAACGAGAGAGAGAGGCCCAAAAAGGGTGGTTTGAATCTTGGTTCACAAAGTCCCCCTGGTTAACTACGCATTTATCAACCCTGGCGGGTCCAATAATAATCCTCACATTATTGCTAACTATAAAACCCTGCTTGCTCAACCATGTAATTTATTTTCTCCAGGCTCAAATTGGACAAGTTAAACTAATGGTAATACCCCACTAGCAGACATGGAATGTGACACCACCCAATGATCATATTTATGATTAAAACTAGCCAGAAAAAGAAGTGTCGAATGAAAGGTTAATAAAATATGTTGTTGTCACTTCCTGTTTTTCTGTACACTTAACAAAACACTGTTGAAATCTTGAGAAATTTTTGCCAATCTTGTTCCCAGAATGTGCTGTCCACAACTGCCAAACTGCAGAATGTACTCCCCCACCAGGTTGCATGCAAACTGAACACTCGCCCTGACACATCAATTAACTTCCCTCCCTGCACTCGCAAGGAAAAGTTTATAACCTCTGCTTAAGCTGTTCTCAGGGCTCTCTACTCTTTTCAAGTGAACTCTGAGCCCCAGCATGCTGGACCCCCAATAAACCCTTTGCTGTTACATGAGATAGACACTTGGTGGTCTCTTCTTCCGACGCTCGCCCGACCGTTACTTGGATGATTGAATGTAGAATAGAACATCCAGTCAAAAAGGGATAGTCGGTAGGATTAGGAATATAGTCCGTAGGTTTAGGAAGAAGAGTGAGTATAGGATTTGGAACAAAAGTTCTTTAGCAATAGGGTTTCGGTTAGAGAGTGAATGTAAATGTCAGCACATGTGAAGAATGAGTCACAATGATGAAATGCGGAAAATATGTAGGAAAGCAGATATCAATAGAGACATTAGGAAATCAGGCAAAGTACAAAGTGAGTGATAGGATTAGACATTATCAACAGGGTTGAGTTTCAATATATAATCTTAGGAAGAAACAAATATGTAGTCACCAATAAGATTGACATTTGAGAGCATTAGGCAACCTGGACATGGATGATTTTAGTAATCCATGTTCACTTTCCATTTAGGCTTTTGGGAGAATCCTAAGTGTGACCTTTGCATTTTGTGTCCAGAATACTACTGTGATAAAATGTATGTATAAATCAGTTGACATGAGTATTTCTTCCACCATTTCTGGGAGCAATATTTTGAAGATATACAAATTATTATTGGGCGTACACAGAGGTGTACCCTGTGTCTATGAATATAGAAGTAATGCATGAATTGACAATACTGTGAATAAATAATATAACTGATTCCACTTTAAATAATGGATTGATAGAATTGATATTTAAAAATATATAAGAAATCTTATATTTATATAGAATCATTCATTCCAATGAGTTATACATCTAATGGTAATATTAGGGTTATATTTTATCATGAAAAGTGTGTGAGTTCTGCTTCAAAAGTGAGTATGGAAATGGAAAATAATGTGTTTGGAAAGAAGTCTCATGAAAAGACCAGTCAAGAAACATAGAGGAATGCATGTGTTCTGAAGTAGGAAGTAATTGAAAGTGACAAAAATGCAAATAATTTTGCTAACTTGTGGGTGAAATATAAGTATGGAAAAAGAAATCTAGGTATGATTTGAAGCCCAGAAGGGCATTTGCCCCTTGAGTGGTTTAATTAGCTTTGACTTATGTACTGCACATATGTCTCAGATAAAGCGATATACAATGGAACAGGAATTTGCACCTTGGATGATTGAATAATGAAGAGAACATCCAGTCAAAAAGGATTTGTCGCTAGGATTAGGAAGATAGTCGGTAGGTTTAGGAAGAAGATTGAGTATAGGATTTGGACCAAAAGTTCTTTAGCAATAGGGTGTCGGGTAGGGATTGAATATATATGTCAGCACATGTGAAAAGTCAGTCACAATGATGAACTGGGGAAAATAGTAGGAAAGCAGATATCAATAGAGATTAAGAAATCAGGCAAATTATAAAATGAGTCATAGGTTTAGACATTCTCAACAGGGTTGAGATTGAAAATGTAATCTTCAGAAGAAACACATATGTAGTCACCAATATGATTGACTTTTGAGAGCATTAGGCAACCTGGACATGGATTAGTTTAGTAATCCATGTTCACTTTCCATTTAGGCTTTTGGGAGAATCCTAAGTGTGACCTTTGCATTTTGTGTCCAGAATACTACTGTGATAAAATGTATGTATAAATCAGTTGACATGAGTATTTCTTCCACCATTTCTGGGAGCAATATTTTGAAGATATACAAATTATTATTGGGCGTACACAGAGGTGTACCCTGTGTCTATCAATATAGAGATAATGCATGAATAGTCCATACTGTGAATAAATAATATTACTGGTTCCACTTTACATAATGGATTAAATTGATATCTGAAAGTATACAAGAAATCTTATATTGAAATACAATCATTCATTCCAACCAGTTTTATATCTAATGATAATATTAGGGTTATGGTTTATCATGACGGTTGTGTGAGTTTTGCTTCAAAATTGATAATGAAAATCGAAAATAATGTGTTTATAAAGAAGTCTCTTAAAAAGAGCAGTCAAGAAACATGGAGTAATCCATGTGTTCTGAAGCAGGAAGTGATGGAAAGTAAAACAAATGCGTATAAATTTGCTAAATTGTGGATGAAATATACATCCTATCATGTGCATAAACTGGAGAAATAGTAATGTACCAGTTTTGAATGAAAATGAACGTCAAAATACACATTATATCCCATAGGAATCTTCATGCATTGATGTTAAACTGGGTCAGTTACTGTAGAAATATTTGATTTTTTTTGGTGTCATAATACACTTTATTTTAGCACTAGCATGCCACAGAATGTAGAGGAAAGAGCAATAGATTTTCAGTTATAGCACTAATAATGTAACATTTAATGACTATTTTGGGGAGTCTAGAAATTGCATAAGGCTATGTAACATAATTGTTTTTTATTTAACATTCATAAAAACTTGGAATATTTCTCCTTTTTCATTTTTTATTTTTTCAGTTGTTCATAGACCTTCATTTTATTTATTTGTATGTGGTGATGAGAATATAACCCAGTGCCTCACACATGCTAGACAAGCATGTTAACACTGAGCCAGAAACCCAGCTCCTCCACTTTATCTTATCATCAAACACTCCTCACCCTCTTCATTACTCACTTTCTTAATCGTTTTCCCCCTTCTCTCTATTCTTTTTCACTTTCCCTCCTTATGTATTTTTCTCTCATGTCATTACAAACACTAGTATGCTATGAAATTTACATTTAAAACTGATTTTATAGTCATTCTTTTTTCTTGAGAAAATTTAAAAATTATAATCACCTGATAGATATATTACAATACATTTATTATACATATGCATCTATATTCATTCACATGTATTACATATATATATATATATATATATATATATATATATATATACATTTATATTTAAAATTACTTTGATTAGCCTGTTAGAAATAATATATACCAAGTCTTTCTTAATTTTCAAGTCTTCCAGAATTAACATCTTACAGTGAAAATCAAATAAACATGTTTAAGTTAACAGGTATCATTCTTATTTATGAATACTGATAATTTAAGGTTTTATCTCACATTAAGTTGTAATATGGCATATTAACTCTTATGAATTAGAGAAATTTTTTTTTGAACAACCTATTATTTAAGGACCATATGCACTGACATTTCAAATGGCCTTCTTGTGATTTCAATTTCTATCAATTGTGTGTTAATTAAAAAATACTTATTTTAGTAATTTTCATATTCATAATTGATATAAAGTCAATTGTTTAATCCTTTTTGTAAGTAGTTACTTATTACAGTAGGGGCAGTATTAATAATTCTAAATCTTTATAAGAAAAATGGTACAAAGATATTTTCAGGCAAAATTAAGAATAATTGTGATCTCTAAATGTTTGATTACTGATACATATAATACAGAGCTTTTGATGAGTCTCTTTCCCAGTAAAACATAAAATGCAAAGATACAGTTGGGTATGTATGTCCAAATAAAGATAAGAAAAAATACACATTATCAGTTAGAAACTATTAAATAAAAGATGAAAAGAACAATCCAACACATTGTACCAACTTGTCAGTTTAGTTAGTATTCTGGAAGAATAGCCTAAGACTAGAACTGGTCCATGACAAAATATTCACTAAAAAATGAAATATGAAAAGTATAGGAAATACTATGAATTTTTCAGGAGGGTAGGTGGATTAACCTTTAATCTCAATTATGTGCATTTTTAAAACCAGTTGTCTGGTACAATAAATTTGTGATAGATACAACTAAACAAAACAAAGTTTCTGCTTAGCAAAATGAATGCATCTCAACACTTTTTTAGCTGATATCTTCCCACTCAATTTTAAACCTTTATTTATTTATTTTTTATTGGTTGTTCAAAACATTACAAAGCTCATGGTATATCATCTTTCATACATTTGACTCAATTGGGTTATGAACTCCCAATTTTCCCCAAATACGAGTTGCAGAATCACAATGGTTACACATTCATATTTTTACAAAATGTCATATAAGTGACTGTTGTATTGTGCTACATTTCCTATCCCCTACTATCTTCCCTCCCCTCCCCTCCCATCTTCCCTCTCTACCTCATCTGCTGTTTTTCACTTCTCTCCCTATTCCACCCCCCTTTCCCCTCACTACCTCTTATATGTAATTTTGTGTAACATTGAGGGTCTCCTACCATTTCCATATGGTTTCCATTCTCTCTCCCTTTTGCTTTCCTCTCTCGTCTTTGATTAATGTTAATCTTTTCCTCAAGTTCTTTCCCCCTGTTCTATTCTTAGTTGCTCTCTTTATATCAAAGAAGACATTTGACTTTTGTTTATTAAAGAGTGGCTACCTTCTCTTAGCATAATCTGCTCTAATGCCATCCATTTCCCTACAAATTCTATGATTTTGTCATTTTTTAGTGCTGCATAATACTCCATTGTGTATAGATGCAACATTTTTTTTTATCCATTCATATATTGAAGGGCATCTAGTTTGTTTCCACAGTCTACCTATTTTGAATTGTGCCACTATGATCATTGATGTGGCAGTATCCCTATAGTACGCTCTTTTAAGATCCTCAGGGAATAGTCTGAGAAGGGCAAAGCTGGTTCAAAGGGTGGATCCATTCCCAGTTTTCCCAGGAATCTCCATTCTGCTTTCAAAGTTTGCTTCACCAATTTGCAGTCCCACCAGCAGTGTACAAGTGTACCCTTTTCCCCACATCCTCGTCAACACTTGTTGTTCTGTGACTTCATAATAGCTGCAAATCTTACTGGAGTGAGATGGTATCTTAGGGTGGTTTTGATTTGCATTTCTCTGACTGCTAGAGATGGTGAGTATTTTTTCAAGTACTTGTTGATGGATTGTATGTCTTCCTCTGTGAAGTGTCTGTTCAGTTCCTTGTCCCATTTGTTGATTACATTATTTGTTATCTTATTGTTTAATTTTTTGAGTTCTTTGTATATTCTGGATATTAGGGCTCTATCTGAAGTGTGAGGGGTAAAAATTTGTTCCCAGAATGTAGGCTCTCTATTTACCTCTCTTATTGTTTCTCTTGCTGAGAAAAAACTTTATAGTTTAAGTAAGTCCAATTTGTTTATTCTTGTTATTAACTCTTGGGCTATGGGAGTCTTATTATGGAATTTGGAGCCCGACCCCACAGTATGAAGATCGTAACCAACTTTTTTTCTATCAGACGCAGTGTCTCTGATTTTATATCTAGCTTCTTGATCCATTTTGAGTTAACCTTTGTGCATGACAAGAGAAAGAAATTCAGTTTCATTTATTTGCATATGGATTTCCAATTTTCCCAGCACCATTTATTGAAGATGCTATTCTTTCTCCATTGCATGCTTTTAGCCCCTTTATCAAATATAAGAAAGTTGTAATTTTGTGGATTGGTTTCTGTGTCCTCTATTCTGTACCATTGGTCCACCTGCCTGTTTTGGTACCAGTACCACACTGTGTTTGGTACTATTGCTTTGTAGTACAGTTTGAACTCTGATATCGCTATAACTCCAGATTCACACTTACTGCTTAGAGTTGCTTTCGCTATTCTGGGTCTTTTGTTTTTCCATAAGAATTTCATGATTGCTTTATCTTTTTCTACAAGAAATGCTGTTGGGATTTTGATTGGCATCACTTTAAACCTGTAGAGAACTTTGGGTAATATTGCCATTTTGATAATGTTATTTCTGCCTATCCATGTACAGGGTTCATTTTTCCATCTTCTAAGATCTTCTTTTATCTCTCTCTTTAGAGTTCTGTAGTTTTCATTATATAAATCTTTCACCTCTTTTGTTAGGTTGATTCCCAAGTATTTTATTTTATTTGAGGATATTGTGAATGGAGTGGTTTTCCTCATTTCCATTTCAGAAGTTTTGTTGCTGATATACAAAAATGCCTTTGATTTATGTGTGTTTATTTTATATCCTGCCACTTTGATGAATTCATTTATTTACTCAAGCCGTTTCTTTGTAGACACTTTTGGGTCTGTTAAATATATTATCATGTCATCTCCAAATAGCGATAATTTAAATTCTTCCTTTCCTATTTTTATGCCTTTATTTTCTTTTGTCTGTCTAATTGCTCTGGCTAGTATTTCTAGAACTTAATTGAATAGAAGTGGTGATAGAGGGCATCCCTGTCTTGTTCCAGATTTTAGAGGGAATTTCTTCAGCTTTTCTCTATTTAGGATGATGCTAGCCTGATTTTTAGCATATATAGCTTTTACCATGTTGAGGTAAGTTCCTTTTATCCCTAGTTTTTATAGTGTTTTGAACATAAAGGGATGCTGTAGTTTGTCGAATGCTTTTTCTGCATCAATGGAGATGATCATATGGTTCTTGTCTTTAAGTCTATTGATGTGGTGGATTACATTTATTGATTTCCATATATTGAACCAGCCTTGCATCGCAGGGATGAATCCTACTTGATCATGAAGCACAATTTTTTTGATATGCTTCTGTATTCGATTCGCCAGGATTTTATTGAGAATTTTTGCATCCAAGTTCATTAGAGATATTGTTCTGTAGTTTTCTTTCTTTAAAGTGTCTTTGTCTGGTTTCGGGATCAGGGTGATTTTGGCCTCATAGAATGAATTTGGAAGAGCTCTTTCTTTTTGTTTTTCTTGAAATAGCTTGAATAATATTGGTATTAGTTCTTCTTTGAAGGTTTTGTAGAACTCCGCTGTATACCCATCGAGTCCAGGGTTTTTTTTGGTTGGAAGTCCTTTGATGGTTCTTCTATTTCTTCCTTTGTTATTGGTCTGTTTAAATTGTGTGTGTCTTCCTGACTCAATCTGGGCAGATCGTATGACTTAAGAAATTTATCAATACCTTCACTATCTTCAATTTTATTGGAATATAGTGTTTCACAATACTTTCTAACTATCTTCTTTATTTCTGTAGTGTCTGTTGTGATATTGCCTTTTTCATCCCGTATTTTAGTAATTTGAGTTCTCTCTCTTCTTCTGTTCATTAGTATGGCTAAGGGCCTGTCGATCTTATTTATTTTTTCAAAAAACCAACTTTTAGTTTTATCAATTTTTTCAATGTTTTTCTTTGTTTCAATTTTGTTGATTTCTTCTCTAAATTTGATTATTTCTTGTCTTCTACTACATTTGCTGTTGTTTTGCTCTTCCTTTTCTAGGTTTTTGAGGTGTAGCATGAGTTCATTTATTTGCTGGTTTTTCTTTTTTTGAGGAAAGAACTCCAATAAATGAATTTCCCTCTTAAAACTGCTTTCACTGTGTCCCATAGATTCCGGTACATTGTGTCTGTATTGTCATTTGTCTCTAAGAATTTTTTTATCTCCTCCTTTATGTCTTCTGTTACCCCTTGATCATTCAGTAGCATGTTGTTCATTTTCCATGTGATGCAGGATTTTTCCTTCCTTCTTTTATCATTGATTTCCCGTTTCATTCCATTATGATCAGATATGGTGCATGGTATTAATTCCATGCCTTTATATTTACTAAGAATTGCCCTATGGCATAATATATGGTCTATCTTTGAGTAGGATCAATGTGCTGCTACTGAGAAGAACGTGTATCCACTTGATGATGGTTGATATATTCTATATATGTCTGTTAAGTCTAGGTTATCGATTGTGCTGTTGAGTTCTATAGTTTCTTTATTCAGTTTCTCTCTAGAGGATCTGTCCAATGCCAAGAGTGGTGTGTTGAATTCACCCATAATTATTGTGTTGTAGTCTATGTGACTCTTGAACTTGAGGGGAGTTTGTTTTATGAACGTTGCAATTCCATTGCTTGGTGCATACAAATTGATAATTGTTAGTCTTGTTGGTGGATGGTTCCTTCTAAAAGAATATAGTGTTCTTCTTTATCCCTTTGATTTACTTAGGTTTGAAGTTGATTTTATTCCATATGAGTATGGCCACTCCTTCTTGCTTCCGAGGGCCATGTGAGTGGTATGATTTTTCCCAAACTTTTACCTTCAGCCTGTGTATGTCTTTTCCTATCATATGGGTCTCCTGAAGACAACATATTGTTGGATTTTTTTTTTCCACGTTACTAGCCCATGTCTCTTGATTGGTGAGTTTTGGCCATTAACATTTAAGGTTACAATTGAAATATGATTTGTACTTCCAGTCATGTTTATTTATTTATTATATTTTAGTTTGGCTAGTTTTTACTTTTTTGGTTATTTTCCTCCCCCTTTACTGAAATACCTCCTGCTGTTAGTTTTGGGCACTATTTTTCAATTCTTCTTCTTGTAGTATTTTGCTCAAAATGCTTTGCAGTGCTGGTTTTCTGGCTGCATATTCTTTTAGCTTTTGTTTATCATGAAAGACTTTAATTTCATTTTCAAATCTGAAGCTTAATTTTGCTGGGTACAGTGTTCTTGGTTGGAATCCATTATTTTTCAGCATTTGAAATACATTGTTCTAGGATCTTCTCTCTTTCAAAGTCTGTGATGAAAAATCAGTCATTAACCTAATTGGTTTACCCCTGAATGTAATCTGCCTCCTTTCTCTTATAAGCGTTTAATATTGTCTCCTTGTTCTGTATGTTGGCTATCTTCATAATTATATGTCTTGGATTTGGTCTATTATGTTTTTGAATGTTTGGGGTCCTGTAGGCTTCCAGGATTTGGCAATCCAATCCATCTTTCATCTCTGGGATGTTTTCTAGAATTATTTCATTTAATATGTTGTCCATTCCTTTGGTTTGAATCTCTATGCCTTCTTCTATCCTGATGACTCTCAAGTTTTTTTTTTGACATCCCTTATCTCTTGAATAGATTTAAGCATCTTTTCTGTGTTGACTATATTCTTTTCAAGTTGATAAACTTTGTCTTCATTTTCTGATTTTCTGACTTCTACTTGATCTACTCTATTTGTAATATTCTTGTTTGAGTTTTTAATTTGGTTTATAGTTTCCTGCATTTCTAGAATTACTGTTTGAATTTTTTTAAGATCTCTTTTTTTTTGGTAAAGCTCATTTTTTGCCATTTGAATTTGTTTGTTTAATTCATTTTCAAAATATACTTTTATTCCTTGGACTTGCTGCCTCATGTCTTCTCTAATATTTCTTTCCATCTGAGTTAAGTATGCCTTGATTTCTTTCCCTATCCCTGTTTCTGGTGCTTCTAGGTCCTCCTGTAGAATTAAGTTGTCCTGCATTGTTTGTACTCCTTTTATTCCATTGTTTTTTCATGATGTTCACGTTACTTTCCAGCTCTATTTGATTGCTGTGTTTCTGCTTTATTCTAGAGATTTGTTTTGGTGTTGTATGTCTCTGTTGTCTCTCCTTTGTGTTGGTAGACTATGCATGCTAAAGTGGATTCCGCTTGGAAGAAATTCCAAAGGCCGAGCTCCAGTGACGTCACCTCTCTGTTTTGGCAGGCCCAAGGCTCCTTGCTGAGGTGTCCGTATAGGGGGGTGGGACTGTACTGTCACTTGTTGGTTTCAGCTCCGGGTCACTGGCGGGCAGGCGGTCTCCAGCTGCCCAGTCACTTGTGCAGCAGGTGGGCTGTCACTGGCGGGCGGGCGATCTCTAGCCACCCAGTGGTGCGGTCGGTCGCCGGCGGCAGGGCGTTCCCAAGCCGCCTAGTCACGCGGGCAGCGGGTGGACTGTCGCCTCTGGGCCTGCAGTCTCCCGCTGCCCAGTCACAAGGGCCTGGCCTCTAGTCCTCTGGTTTCTCCTGCTAGTCCTGGTTTTTCCTGCAAGACCAGATTTCCCCTGAGTGATGGCTCTCGGCAATTCAAACTGTACTCTGGGCCTGCCGTTTGTTGGTTGTGGAGGGTGTCTATTGGGAAGCCAGACACTCTATTGTTTTGATTTTTTCCACTTGCCCCTCCCCCAGCACTGGTTAGACAGGTTTTATTTTCACAGTTGATGAGAGGGGGAGTTGAAGGTCAGTTGCCTCTTGTTTTCCCCCATCTTTATGCAGGCTCGCTCTGATAATCTCTCCCCCGGAAATCCTAGGAGAGATTTTATGCGAATTCCCCGATATATGGGAGATGAGCTGAATAACACACTCCTGTTTTATTGTTGTAATCTGTAGGAGAGTGGCTGTGGTTACTTCAGCTCTCCAAGATGATGGCCATTGGTTTCCTTGGAAGAGTTTCCATTGTGGGAGATAGAACTGTACCGCTTCCTTCCCTGTCTGAAAGCCTGAACTCAGCTCAGGGCTCAGTGGGGGCTCTACCGGCAGGATTCCACAGAATCCTCATCAACGTTTCTTCCTGCTTATTGGACCCATCTCGGTGGTGCCGCACCGTCTTTAGCCACTGGGTGGGCCGCGCGGATCAGTAAAATGGGATCTCGGGTCGCACATTTGGCTCGTGTTTGAGACTCAATTACCGGACCATGGTGCTAGAAATCCTTCTTCTAGGTTTTGGTGCACCCCCATTTTGCTGTAATTTCCTAACAAGATAGTTTTTTTGTCACTCTAACTCGTTATTCACCTGTGCAGTGGTGCAGTACACTTGGTGTGATGCACTCTATTCGTGGCCATCTTGCAATGACGAAATATTATGATTTGTATGCATCATTTACTGAAGTCATTTTTCAGTTTTAGAAAACAAATATGAATTTCAGGTGTATGAATATTTCGGAGAATAATCTTGTGAAAAGTTGATTATAAATCCACATACATGAATATGAATGATTTTAGGGAGTGTATAATAAGACACATATATTTTATATTTTGAAAAATCTGGAGAGTATATATATATATATATATATATATATATATATATATATATATACACACACACAAACACACACCCACACACAGACATTAAAAAGAAGCAGTATATATGCCAATCGAAATTCATCATGAAATATATATCTTCCACATATCCAAAAATATACATTTTACTAAAAATGGATTTATGTATAATGTTGTTCAACTTGGAAGCTCACACTTAGGTTGAATTTTCAGTTCAAACAGCGTTTAGGAGGAGTGATCTCTTCTCACAATTTGTATGTGCCAAGTCACCCACCTCAGAAGAAGGTACGTGTGATACCAGGTAGGATTCTATATGTGCATATAATAATACATGAGCTGAAAAAGGCTAAAGAGAGACAGGAATTGACATATTTCTTAACTTTAAAAACACATGGTGAACTATTTCAATAAACATTGACTTATTTATAACTCCTATCCTATATAATGAAAAAGGGAAGTCCAAATATACACCATGCCTCCTCTGAACTGCTTGTATTTCTATTCTGTTTGAGTTACTATTCTCCATCATATTAGGATTAGTAGTCAGAGTCTAGTAGGGTATGGGTTAGTGTCAGAGATTCATTATTCCAAATGGAAAATAGGAAAATAAACCCAATGTGTTTTCAAATATGTGCTACACAAAAATCTTCCCACTCTCATCCAGAACAATTCCTTGATATTACCCTCGCCTGAAGTAATGCACAATTAGAGGAGAAGAGTTAGAAAATCTGGGAATACATATCTGGAACGGAATATGCTCAGGAGTTCACAACCTTGGAGGTGGTAGAGGAGTTTCCAAAAGTAAGGGACAGGGTAAACACTCCACAAACATGGAGCTCTGCAGGCCTAAAGACATCTTGAGAAACTGCCTCTGAGTTTGGGCACTTGAAATATATGTTGTTGTCAGGAGCTTTAGCTTCCTATGTAGTGAGAGCACCAAAATTGGGTCTGCATCTATGTGACCTGGAGGACATGGTATCTTATTTTTCAATGAACATGAGGCAGCAGTGCTGAATTCTCACTTTGTAGGTAAACTGTGGCAACTGCGGTCTAAGTGTCTCTCCGTGTAGACTGTGAAGCCATTTGGTCATCCTCTAGTTTTCCTGGTGTGTCTTGCTGCTTCACTGGGAGTTGGGTATTTGCTTCACGAAATACAAGGAGTTCAACTGGGACATAATGCTGGAGGGAGTTCTGTCACATGCGGTGGGTCAGGGTCTGCAGGAGAATGCACCAATCAGGCTTCTATCTCACATAGCTTGCCCCCAGGCCCATAGCAACCTGATTCTGAACATTGCCCTGACCCTCTCCATATAACAAGATGCCTTAACATATAAGGGTCTGCTAGCTGCACCATGTCAGTCACAAGCCATTTGGAAGCCAATGGCAGATCCACATGGCCCCAACACAGATGTTTTATCACACACCTGCCCACCACTGCTCTAGACCCGCTACTAAGGAGGCTCCAACTTACTGGCATCTCTGTTCTACACCATTTTTCATGAAACCCAGTCAATCAACGAATTGTCTGGTATACTCATGATCAGCAAATGGACATCAAAAGGTTCTCCAGTGACACCTGGACATGAAAATTTCAAAAATTCCATGGTATTTATCTAGCCATTGTTCGTGGATGAATTTGGAGGCACTATGATTTTCAATTTATTCAGGAACCATTAAATGTTGAGGAAGCTCATTTTAATGAAAGCACAGGAGAACACACACAGGCAAGTCTTCTCAAAGAGTGGCCAAATGGTCACATGAAGCCAGGCCCATTGAGGTCTACAATGTGAGGTCCATGTGTGTTTTGACTCTCAACTATGGCTGCCAAGTTTGTCAGAATAAAATCATGTGATATCCTTGCTGAGATTCCCCGTGCCTTGTGGAAAGCCTTCCTGGGCACACATCTCAATTCCAAGGGTGACTCTCATGCATGGCCTCCTAAAATCCCAACACAACTCATGGCAATACTTCTCTGAGGTCAGTTCCAGAACTCAGTCTGTAAGGAGAATTACAGCAGAGTTCAAGCCCAGGTGGAGCCAGTCATCATTTCCAACCGTCAAACTAATAACCACAATTAAAACCAAAACACTTCCGCATGGCCGTCATCTTCTTCCATATAGACACTCATTATAACCTCTGACTAGAGGTTTCCATGAGGGGCGCAGCCCAAGACAGTGTCCAAAATAAGCTCCCTTTCCGCTCATTTGCCTAAAGTCGGGGTGGCCTGAACACCTTCCTGTGAACCAGGAGTAATCGAGTAGGCCTTCCGTTAATACTGCTCTGTTTCTCCAATTTGAGGAATACTGACTGTGGGGTTTAGATTCTTTATGTGAATTAGAAACATGAGAAAACCCAAGCACCTATGGGCTTCCCTCTTCAGGGCTTTGAAGAACTAATTTGACCCAAAGGATCCCTATTCTCACTTGATGAAGTTCAGGAACCTTACAGAGGAAGGCGAGAGACTTCATCCACAATGACTGTTCTTTTGGCCATTTTGGGTTTGGATGAAAACATGGGATCCATCAGGTGCTGAGAATCTAACCACAGCCTCACACAGGGCCAAGAGTCTGATTCAGACACATCCATTTCCGAAGCAAATAAGCAAAGAGCCAAAGGTGAATCCCATTCATTTCCATTTGAAACTGTTTTCTTCAGGCTTCACAAAGGAGTGGCCTGAGGGAAAGACCTTCCTGAAATTCAGGGCAACAAACAAGAGGTAAACAAAAGGCACAAAGCAGGGTTTCTCCACTGAGACTTTCCTGGTCACCCTGATATCTGAGTTTTCTGAGATGCTCGCCATTGCCGTCAGTTATCCAGAACATGGCCATATCACAGAACTTGTAGGTGGTACATATCTTAGACACAAAACCATGAGGCTATTCTGGAGAGTGGCCAGAATTCAGGAAGAAAACAGAAACTTTGGAAGATAGCAGGTGTTACCCTTCGATAAGGCAAGCCACAGTCCATTCATAAATTTGGCAGGATGAATGCCTGGAAGCTTTCTACTAGACAGGACACATCCATTGATGCATTCTCTTTACTAATGTCTACAATCACGGACAGAGTGGGATGCACAGATATAGAAGCACTTGACTTGTCAAACGACTTACTAGAAACAGTCAACGCCAAACAAACAGCCTTTCCTACCTATTCTCAGGACATGAGACAAAACCAGAAACACACATCCACACCCACAAAGGCACCTCTTTTGCCCAAGTAGGTCTGTGACTATCCGGAGTGTCCTCAGACTGATGGGCCATATTATATTCCCCCAAAATGGCCTCTCCTGTCTCAAATCTGGTCTCCTTGGCCAACTCTGTGAAGTAGTCAGGAGCCATGGGTGAGCCACTACCTGCTTTCTCAGGAAAGTCCCCTCTTCAGAGCTTTCCTGGCATTTGGCCATCCTCACATCAGTAGGAACTAAGAAAGACTGACTCTGTCCTTGGTAAATTGAAACAAGTGAGACCACTGGAACTGGGACTGCGAGTGCCTCTGGGTGTGTCTCTTCCTGGATCACAAGTTCAGAGAGTTCCATCGACAAGGAGGTGAGGTGAGGTCACTTCCTTCCGAAACTGAATGAGGTCACTGCCTTGGCAACCTCTTTGTCCTAACAGTTACTTCTAAGGGTCCCATGAGATGCAGGCTGCCCCTACTTTCTGTGACACTTTCACAAGTTAGAATGGTATATCAACCATAGGCACCTGTGAACAGCTCTTCACACAGGCCTTGTTTGGTCCATCTTCTCTATATTTAGAGGTTGATTCAGACACATCCCTTCATCATGACCAGGTTTTTTGCCATAGAATTTAACTTTTGCTTTCTCATGTCCTTCATAGCTGCCTATATCTTATCCAGGGGTCATTTCTGCATGGACCTTTGATGTTCTCAGCAGGTGGAAGATCCCCTACATTCCAGTATTGTAAGACCAACTCTGTCCCTCCTCTTTTGTAAAGTTAGATTGAGGGAACAGTGTATGTTTAGGGTTAATAACATGTTTTATTTGGGTTAAGAATCTCTCTGCCGGATGAATAATGGTATTGGGAACCTGTGATATTTACAAGAATATATAGCTGAAATATAAGTATAAAAACAGAAACTTAGGTAAGATTTGAAACGAGAAGGGCATTGGGCCCTTGAGTGGGATACTTAGGTTTTAATAATTTTCTGTATATATGTCTCAGATAAATTGAAATACAATGGCTTAGGACCTTATACCTTGGATGATTGATTGTCGAATTGAACATCGAGTCAAAATGCAATAGTCAGTAGGATTAGGAAGATAGTCAGTAGGTTTAGAAATAAGAGTGAGTATAGGATTTGGACCAAAATTTCTTCAGCAATAGGGTCTAGGGTAGACAGTGAATGTATATGTCACCAAATGTGAAGTGTCAGACACAATGATGAACTGGGGAAAATATGTAGGAAAACAGATATCAATTGAGATATTAGGAAATCAGGCAAAGTATAAAGTGAGTGATAGGATTAGACATTTTCAACAGGCTCGAACTATAATATATAATCTTAGGAAGAAACAAATATGTAGTCACCAATAGGATTTACATCTGAGAGCATTTGGCAACCTGGACATTGTTGTTTTAGTAATCCATGCTCACTTTCCATTTAGTGTTTGATACAATCATGATTGTGACCTTTGCTTTTTGTGTCCAGAATATTACTGTGATAAAAAATATATATAAATATATATATAGATAAGGTGATATGAGTAATCCTTCCACCATTTCTGGGAGCAATATTTTAAAGAGGTATAAATTAGTATTGGGGGGACAAAGAGGTGTACACTGTGTCTTTGAATATAGAGATAATGCATTAATAGACCATACTGTGAATAAATAACATAACTGGTTCCAACATTAAATAATGCATTGAACGGAAATGTGAAAATATACAGAAAATCTTTTATTGATATACATACATTTATTCCAACCAGCTATACATCTAATGGTAATATTAATGTTATGGTTTATCTTGAAGAGTGTGTGAGTTTAGCTTCGAAATTGATTATGGAAATTGAAAATGATGTGTTTGGAAAGAAGTCTCATGAAAAGACCAGTCAAGTAACATGGAGGAATACATGTGTTATGAAGCAGGAAGTGACTGAAAGTGAAACAAATTCCTATAAATTTGTGAACTTGTGGATGAAATATATATCTTATGATGTGCAAAAACTGAAGAAATAGTAATGTACCAGTGTTGAATTATAATGAACGTCAAAATAGAAATCATGTCCTATAGGAATTTACTTGCATTGATGTTAAACTGGGTCATTTACTCTAGAAATATTAGGATTTGTAAGCACCATTTATTGAAGTTACTTTTCAGAACTGGGAAACAAATATGTATTTCAGGTGGATGAGTATTTCTGAGAATAATCTTGTGAAAAGTTGATTATAAATCCACATACATGAACATAAATGAATTTACGGAGTTATATAAGACACATATATTTCATATTTTATAAAATGTGAAGAGTGTGAATATATATATATATATATATATATGAATATATATATATATATATATATAATATGTATTTATATATATATATTTATATATATTAAAAAACAACAAAAAATACATTAAAAAGTATCAATATCTATATGCCAATCGTAATTCATGATGTAATATAAATCATCCACAGATGCAAAATTATTTATTTTACTAAACATGGATTTATGTATAACATTGTTCTACTAGAAAGCTCACCCATTGTTTGAATTTTCAGTTCCAACAGCGTTTAGGAGGAGAGATCTCTTCTCACAATTTGTTTCTGCCAAGTCAGCCAACTCATAAAAATGTACGTGTGATACCAGGTAGAATTCTATATGTGCATATAAAAATACATGTGCTGAGTAGGCTACAGAGAATGGGAGACAGGAATTCACATATTTGTTAACTTTAAAAACACATGGAGGACTATTTCAATTAAAAATTGACTAGGTTTATAAAACCTACCCTTTATCGTGCAAGAGGGAAGTCCTACTATACACCATGCCTTCTCTGAAATGCTTGCATATTCATTCTGCTTGGGTATTTTTCTCCATCATATTAGGATTAGTAGTCATATTATAGTAGGATATGAGTTAGTGTCAGGGATTCAGTATTTCGAATGGAAAATAAGAAGAAGAATCCAATGTTTATCAAATATATGCTTCACAAAAAATTTTTCTACTCTCATCCAGAACAATGCCTTGACATTACCTTCGCCCCAAGTAAGACACAATTAGAGGAGAAGAGTTAGAAAATCTTTAAATACATATCTGAAATAGAAAATGCTCAGGAGTTCACAACCTTGGAGATGATAGAACAGTTTCCAAAAATAAGGGACAGTGTAAAAACTCCACAAACATGGAGATTTGCCTGCCTAAAGACGTCTGGAGAAACTGCCTTTAGGTTGGGGACTTGAAATACATGTAGTTGTCAGGAGCTTTAGGTTCCTTTCTAGTGAGACCATCAAAGATGGGTCTTCATCTGTGTGATTTGGAGGACATGGTTATAATTTCCCAATGAACATGAAGCAGCAGTGCTGAATTCTTTTTGTAGTGAGAGCATCAAATGTGGGTCTGCATCTATGTGACCTGGAGGACATGGATTCTTATTTTACAATGAAAATGAGGCAGCAGTGCTGAATTCCCTCTTTGTATGTAATCTGTGGCCACTGGGGGCTAAGTGTCTCCCCACGTGGACTGTGAAGCCATTTCATCATCCTCCACTTTTCACAGTGTTTCTTGCTGCTGCACTCGGAGTTTGGTACTTGCTTCAGGAAATACAATGCGTTCAACTGGGACACCATGCTGGAGGAAGTTCTGTCAAATGTGGTGGGTCAGGGTCTGCAGGATAATGCACCAACAGGGCTTGTATACCACATAGGTTGCCCCCTTGACCAAAGCAACCTGATTCTGAACATTGCCCTGAAACCTCTCCATATAACAAGATGTCTGTACATATAAGGGTCTGCTAGCTGCACCATGTCAGTCACAGCGATTTGGAAGCCAATAGCAGATCCACATGACCCCACAACAGATGTTTTATTACACACTTGCTCACCACTGCTCTAGTCCCACTACTAAGAAGGCACCAACTTAATGGCATCTCTGTTCTCCACAATTTTCATGAAATCCAGTCAATCAATGCACTGTCTGGTACAGTCATGATCAGCAACAGGACATCCAAAGGTTCTCCAGTGCCATCTGGTCATTGGAATTTCAAAAATTTTATGGTATTTATCTAGTCAATTTTCAAGGATGAAGTTGGAGGCACTGTGGGTTTCAATTCATTCAGGAATCATTCAATGGTGAGGAAGCTGATTTCAATGAAAGTTTTGGAGAACTCTCACAGGCAAGTCCTCCCAAAGAGTGGCCAAAAGGTCACAAGAATCCAGGCCCACTGAGGTCTACAATTGAGGTCCATGTGTGTTTTGACTAGTAAATATGGCTTCAAAGTCTTTCAGAATAAAATTATGTGATATCTTGGCTGAGATTCCCAGTGCTCTGTGGAAAGCCACCCTGGGCCTAGTTCCCAGATTCCAAGGGCGAATCTCATGTGTGGCCTCCGAAAATCCCAACACAATTCATGGCAATACTTCTTTGATGTCTGATCCAGAACTCAGTCTTTCAGGGGAATGACACCAGAGTTCAAGCCCAGGTGGATCCAGTCATCTCTTCCAACTGCCACACGAATGACCACAATTTAAACCAAAATACTCCCACATGGCCCTCATCTTATTAAATATAGACACTCATCATAACCTGTGGCTGGAGGTTTCAAAGCGGGACACATCCCAAAAGAGTGTCCAAAAAAATCTCCCTTACCCCTCATTTGCCTAAAGTCAAGGTGGCATGGACACCCTTCCTGTGAACCTGGAGTGATCCAATAGACCTGCCGTTAATACTGCTCTGCTTCTCCAATTTGAGGCCTACTGATTCTCAGCGATAGATTTCTTATGTGATTTGGAGTCATAAGAAAACACAAGCATCTCTTCAGGGATTCAAAGAACTCATTTGACCCAAATGATCCCTATTCTCACTTGATAGAGGTCAGGGACCTAACAGAGGAAGGCAAGAGACTAATCAACAATGACAGATTTTCGGCCATTTTGCTTTTGATTGCACACATGGAATCTATCTTTAGATTCATCATGTGCTGAGAATCTAAGCCACAACCTCATACAGGGCCAAGAGGCTGATTCAGACACATCCCTTTCCAAAGCAATTAAACAAAGAGCCACAGGTTATGCCCATTTATTTTCATTTGAAAACTGTTTTATTCAGGCTTCACAAAGGGGTGGCCTGAGGCAAAGACCTTCCTGAAATTCAGGGCAACAGAACCATAGGTAAGCAAATGAACCAAAGCAGGGTTTCTCCACTGAGAGTTTACTGGTCACACTGATATCTGAGTTTTCTAAGATGTTCCCATTCTCTACAGCTCTCAAGTATATGGACATGTCACATATCTTGGAGATGGTACATATCTTGGACACAAAACCATGAGCCTATACTAGAGAGTGTCCAGAATTCAGGAAGAAAACATTAACTTAGGAAGTTAGTAGGTGTTGCCCATCCATAAGGCACACCACAGTCCATTCATCAATTAGGCAGAATAAATACTGGAGAGTTTTCTACTAGACAGGACACATGCATTGATGCATTCTCTTGTCTAATGTCTACAACCACAGACACAGTGGGATACACAGACATAGAAACACTAGCCCTGTCAAACGACTTATTAGAAACAGTCCACTCCAATCCAAACAAAGAGCCTTTCCTACCTATTCTCAGAAATTGAGAGAAAACCACAAACTCACACCCACACGCAAAAAGGCACCTCTTTAACACAAGTAGGTCTGTGACTATCCAGAATGTCCTCTAACTGGTGGGCCATACTATGTTCCCCTGAAATGGCCTGTCCTGTCTCAGATCTGGTCTCCTTGGGCAACTTTGTGTAGTTTTCAGGAGCCAGTGGTGAACCAATACCTGCTTTCTCAGAAAAGGTCCCTCTTCAGAGCTCTTCTGGCATTTGACAATCCTCATATCAGTAGGTACCAAGGAAGACTGATTCTGTCCTTGGTAAATCCAAACAAGTGAGACCACTGGAACTGGGACTGGGACTGGCTCTGGGTGCCTGGCTTCCTGGATCACAAGTCCAGAGATTTCCATCACCAAAGAAGTGAGGTGAGGTCACTTCCTTCAGGAACTGAATGAAGTCACTGCCTTGGCCACCACTTTGTACTTACAGTTGCTTCCAAGGGTCCCATGAGATGGAGGCTGCTCCTACTTTCTGTGACACTTTCACAAGTTAGAATGGTATATCAAGCATAGGCACCTGGGAACAGCTTTCCACGCAGGTATGGTTTGATCAGTCTTCTCTACAATAGGAAAGGAGAGGCTGATTCAGACACATCCCTTCATACTGACCAGGTTGCTTGCCATGGAATATGACTTTTGATCTCTTAGGTCCTTCATAGCTGCCTGCAACTTCTCCAGGGTATCATTTCTGCCTGGAACTTTGATGTTCTCAGCAGGTGGAAGACCCCCTACATTACTATTGTAAGACAAACTCTGTCCCGGCTCATCTGTAAACTTAGTTTGAGGGAACAGTGTATGTTTAGGGTAATAACAGGTTCGATTTGGGTTAGGAATCATACTGAGGAACAAACAATGGTATTGGGAACTTGCGATATTTACAAGAATATATTGGTGAAATATATGTATGAACACAGAAATCTAGATAAGATTTGAATCCAAGAAGGGCATTGGGCTGTTGATTGGAATACTTAGCTTTGAATTATATTCTGCATAGATGTCTCAGATAAATCAATATACAATGGCTTAAGATCTTGTACCTTGGATGATTGATTGTAGAAGAGATCATCCAGTCAAAAAGGTATAGTTCGTAGGATTAGGAAGATAGTCAGTAGATTTAGAAAAAAAGAGTGAGTATAGGATTTCGACCAAAAGTTCTTTAGCAATAGGATTTCGGATAGAGAGTGAATGTAAATGTCAGCACATGTGAAGAGTCAGTCACAATGATGAACTCGTGAAAATATGTAGGAAAGCAGATATCAATAGAGACATTAGGAAATCAGGCAAAATACAAAGTGAGTGATAGGATTAGTCATTTTCAACAGGGTTGAGGTTCAATATATAATCTTAGGAAGAAACAAATATGTAGTCACAAATAAGATTGATTTGAGAGCATTAGGCAACGTGGACATGGATGTTTTTAGTAAACCATGCTCACATTCCATTTAGGCATTGGTGAAAGGTTAATAAAATAGGTACTTGTCACTTCCTGTTTTTCTGTATGCTTAACAAAACACTGTTGGAAACTTGAGGACTGTTTGCTAATCTTGTTTCCAGAATGTGCTGTCCCCAACTGCCAAACTGCAGAATACACACCCTCACCCGTTTGCACACAAACCTCCCCCTTGCCCTGACCCATCAATAAACTTCCCTCCCTGCCCTCTCCAAGGAAAGTATATAAGCTCTGCTTAAGCTGTTTTCATTGCTCTCTGCTCTATTCAAGTGACCTCTGAGCCCCAGAAAGCTGGTCTCCCAATAAACCCTTTACTGTTGCATGAGACATTCTCTTGGTGGTCTCTTCCTCTGTCGCTCACCCGATCTTTACATCTGGAGGCACCAGCGAGATCCAGCAGTGGCGGACGAAAGACCCCCAAGGGGCTCCTTTCAGGGTAAGTAAGGTGACTCTTTCTGGTTTCAGGTTTCAGGTTAGGGTTTTGCAAAATCGCTATCGGTGTTGAGCATGAGCTCTCTCTGACGGTGGCTGACAGACGTGTCACAGAGCCACAGGCCACATCCCTGGGGGACGTCCCAGAGGACTCAGGAAATCAAGGAACAATAGTCTCCTCGACTCTGTGATATTTTGTTTCGGATTCGGTGTTGCCAGCCCATCAGGTTTTGAGGGCTACTCAGTCCTTGTCTCAGTATTGGACGTCCATTGTCTGTCTTTATTGTCTTGTCTTGTCTGTGTAGTATGTCGTTGCTTTCACTGTTTGTGTATCTCTCATTTTGGGACAGAGCACTTCAACACTTCTCTCCCTGACCCTTGATCACTGGACCAAAGTCTGCTTAAGGGCCCAGAATCTTTCTTTTTCATTAAAACGCTGGACCTGGCAGACTCTCTGTGCCTCAGAATGACACACCTTTGGAGTTGGATGGCCCCCAGAAGGATGTTTCTACTTCCCACTAATTTGAAAAATCAGAGATATTGTCTTTCAGCTGAGGCCACATAGCCATCCAGATCAACAGCCATATATCTTAACTTGGCAGGACCTCTGCAAATCTCCTCCTCCATGGGTGAAGCCTTTCCTTGTCCCTGCCTACGCTCCTACTCCTTCCACCACGATTCTATCTCTCAAACCCTCTGCTCCTCCTCCTCCACCCTCTGTTCTCCCTGAGTCTCAAGATTCTACTGGACTCTCCTCCTCCTTCTTATCCCCTGCCCTTGTCCCCAACCCCCAACAACCTCTAAGTGATTCCCCTGCTGACTCTGCTTCTCTGCCATTGGAGGAAGTTAGGCCGGCCCAGTGCACTCCAGATGACTCCCCCGCGTCACACACAGCCCCTCCTTCCCTGGAGGAAGCTGGCCCGGCTAAAATAACTCAAAGAACTCCCTGGGGTTTTCACACTTGCCTACTTGGGATGACTGCCAACAAATCCTAGGGACTCTCTTTACGGCAGAGGAATGAGAGAAAAACCTCCTGGAAGCTAAAAAATATATTCTCGGACCAGATGTGTGACCAACACAACTTCCCAACATAATCAAAGCCAGCTTCCCCTTGAATTGACCCAACTGAAACCCCAACACCTTTGAAGGTAGGGAGCATCTGTCCACTTATTGCCAGGCCCTAATATTGGGTTTCCAATCGGCCGCTAGGGAACCACCTAATTTGGCCAAGGTAAGAGAGATAATTTAAGGGCCTGATAAATATCCCTCTATGTTTCTAGAGAGAATTATGGAGGCATATATGAGATTTACTCCTATTGATCCTCAGGCAGAGGATCAAAAGGCATCTGTCATGATGGCCTTCATTGGGCAAGCTGCCCTGGATATTAAAAGAAAGTTACAACTCTTAGAGGGATCACAAGATATGACTTTGGGAGATTTAGTCAGAGAAGCCGAGAAAGTATACTATATGAGAGAAACAAAGAGAAAGAAAGGGAGCAAAGGGAAGATGAGAGATGCAAAAGACAGACTAAGGCATTGACTAAGGTCCTGGTCACAACAATAAAGAGGCCAGAAATTAACAAACAGGAAGACAGGAACGGAAACCTGGGCGCACGCCAGAGGCCACCCCTGGCCTCAGATCATTGTGCCTACTGTAAAGAAAAAGGTCACTGGGCCAAAGAGTGCCCTAGAAAAGAGACAGCCACGACAGCCAGCCATTATGACTCAAAAGGATGACTAAGAACGTCGGGGCTCAGATCCCTTCCCCGAGCTCAGGGTAACTTTTGAAGTGGAGAGGACCCAGGTAAACTTTGAAGTGGATACAGCAGCAGTATACTCAGCCCTTAAGGCCCCACTGGGCACACTATCAAATAAAATGTCTCTAGTTCAAAGGGCTAATGGCAGTAAATATCAGACATAGACAACTAAGAGGACCATGGACATGGGGAAAGGAAAAATCCATCACTCCTTCCTAGTAATCCCAGAATGCCTGGCCCCATTGATGGGCAGAGATCTGCTCAGTAAGCTCCAGGCCAAAACAACTTTTAACCCCGAAGGCCCCAAAATGAAATTTCTAAATCCTTCAGTAAAAACTCCTATAGTCTTGGCTTTATAAATGTCAGTAGAAGATGAACATCCACTCTTCACACACCCCAAGACTGCTCAAACAAGCAAGCTACCCCAGAAATGGATAACAGATTACCCAGATACCTGGGCAAAAACGGCTAGGTTAGGCCTAGCCGTGAAACAACCTCCAAGAACAGTGGAGTTAAAAACCTCAGCCTCCCCAATCAATGTCAAACAATATCCTCTGAGCAGAAAAGCTAAAGATGGGATAAGGCCCCATATTCAGAAATATCTGGCCTTAGGGTCCTAAGGCCCTGTCAATCGGCCTGGAAGACTCCCCTGCTCCCAGTAAAAAAAAGCCAGGAACCGGGGACTATACCCCGTTCAAGACCTAAGAGAGATTAATAACAGAGTGCAGGACATTCACTCCACGGTAACTAATTCGTACAATCTGCTTATCACTCTGAACCCTTAGCAGAAATGGTATACTGTTCTGGACTTAAAAGATGCTATCTTTTGTTTGCCACTGCATAAAGATAGTCAGTTGCTGTTTGCTTGCTAGTGGGTAGACCCAGAAACTGGAACGTCTGATCAAGTAACTTGGACTAGACTCCCACAGGGGTTCAAAAACTCTCCCACTCTCTTTGATGAAGCCCTCCACAGAGATCTCAACAACGTCAGAACTACACACCCCAAAGTCACCCAGCTTCAATACGTGGATGACCTGCTACTGGCAGCCAACACCAAAGAAAACTGTGAGTCTGGGACCCAAGCACTATTATATGAGCTTGCTCAACTCGGGTATAGAGCTTCTGCCAAATAGGCCCAAATTTGCCAGCAAGAAGTAATCTTCCTGGGCTATTCCCTTAGGGGCAGTAAACGATGGCTCACTGAGCCCAGAAAACAAACGGTTGTGCAGATACCACCCCCATCTAGCAGCAGACAACACAGAGAGTTTCTTGGGACTACTGGGTTTTGCAGGTTATGGATTTCTGTGTTTGCGTCCTTAACTTCTTCTTTATACCCGCTGTTAAATGGAGATACCCAATTCCAATGGACCCCTGAGCACCAGAACGCTTTTGATAACATCTAACGACACTGGCACTGAATTCCTCAACTTGACTGAGCCAAGCCTGCAATTTCAGAAAGCCCTACACTACGTTAAAAATGTACATTAATTCACACACCTTGGTTCAAAGAAACTGCAGGCATTCCTGAAGGATCAAGAACAGAGTTTTCCACTAACCCACTCACAGCAAAAGGAAATAACTGAACAGGTAACAAAAGTCTGTCCGGTCTGTCAATAGGTTAATGCTTATCTTTCCAAGCTTTCCGCAGGAAAGCACCTATTAGGAACCAGACCAGTACAATTCTGGGAAGTGGACTTTACTGAAATTAAGCCAGCAAGGTATGGACTTAAATATCTCCTAGTCTTTGTAGATATATTTTCAGGATGGATTGAAGCCTTCCCCACAAAAAAAGGCACAATTGGTGGTCAAGAAGATCCTGAAAGATATTTTTCCAAGACATGGCCTGCCTAAGGTAATAGGGTCTGATAATGGCCCGGCGTTCATGGCCCAGGTAAGTCAGGGGTTAGCCAGGACACTGGGGATAAATTGGAAGTTACATTGTGCTTATAGACCCCATAGCTCAGGACAGGTAAAAAAAATAAATAGAACCATTAAAGAGACCTTAACGAAATTAAGCTTAGAGAGCGGCATAAAAGATTGGACTATGCTCCTGCCTTATGCACTGTTTCATGCAAGAAATACTCCCTCTATTTCTTTGTGTAACCTCACCCCCTATGAAATTCTTTATGGAGCCCCTCCTCCAGTAAGGGACCTAACCCCAACTCTAAGACCTAGTGATCCCCTCCACAACCCCTTGTTTGACAGACTTAAAGCTCTTGAAAGAACTCAGCGATACCTGTTGAAACAGCTGGCCACTGCCTACCAACCTGGTGAAGAGGGGACTCAACATCGATATCAAATAAGAGACATCCTCTACATAAGACAACATCAGGTGTCATCCCTGTAACCCCGCTGGACAGGACCATACCAGGTGCTACTTATAAAACCTACAGTGGTAAATGTAGAAGGAATCAATTCCTGGATCCTAATTCTTATCTCAAGGCTGCGCCCTGTCCAGACTCTGGCTGAAAAACTGGAAAAGACTGGAAACCCTTTCAAATTGCATATTCGCCATGTGGATAAGGCTATAGACTCTCCCCTTGTCCACCAGTAGTCCTTACCCTCATCAGCCCGTTCATCAGCGATGGCTGATCACAAATCTTACTAGACAAGAAGTATGGTCTATCTCGCATACAGCCCCCTTAGGGACCTGGTGGTCATCTCTCCACCCAGAATTTGTCAGCTGGCTTTACGTCTTTCATATTGGGATATCTCTGATGAAGAGGATCCAACTAAAATTCCATTAAATCCTTTCCGTACCATAGATAATGGAAACAAACATTATGGTTGTAGGGAAAGGCAAGCCAGATGCAGGTTGGCTAGCCTATATTAGTATGTTTGCCCGGCAGACTATCAAAGCCACAAACCGCCACGGCTGTGTGGGGGAAAAGCCGACTTCTTCTGTAAGTCATGGGGATTTGAGCATACAGGGGCTGCCTGGTGGAACCCAAAATCCTCATCAAATTCAGTACACAGCATTGGCCATATTACCACTTAGACAACCCAAACTGATCGCCAACAGAGGAGTCTCTAGATCTTCAAATTCTGTGTAACCTTTTTAACTTCTGCAAGTGCTCAAAAGGGTGAAAGGAAATTCCCCTATGTGAAGGCCTTTTTCCTCTTTCACTCACATCCTGAACTATGCTTCTCCAATAGTTCCTCAAACTCAGCCTTCTGCTCCAGACTCTCTGCTGTAAGTCCCACCTCAGCAAACCTGATTTCTCTTCTCCAATTACTAGATCAAAAACCGAAACCTCCGCCGGTTCTCAGAGCATTGCCCCCTTGCTGAAGTAGCAGGTACTGAGGTACCCATCCACCCACTCACTTTTCTCTTTTCCTGTCAGTGCCCACACCGGGTCCCACCAGGTCCTCTTACCACCTAACCCAAAGCTCAAACCAGCTTAGGAGAGCCCTCAGACCCCTATCGAAGATGTAATGAAAATGGCCTTTAAAGTTGCTTTGGCATCACTGAAAACAGGTTACTAAATTTTAAAGTCCCTCACAGGCTTTTTGGGATACTCACTCCCGTCTTCCTTTCTGCTCTACCGTTTCTACTGCTCAATTTATGTTGCTAGGAAAATCCCAAAATCCTTTCCCATTATTCTTTTACATCTCTCCTTCCTTATTCTGAGATCCACGGAGCTGCTCTCACCTCCCGCCTTCCCCATCTTCCCCCTCTGTACCAGGCCCTCAGAAAAATCTTCACTGAACTTCTCCAGAAGTCTTCACCATGGCTGACTTTAGGACTTTCAGCAAAAGAGTCTCTATAAATGAGTTCAGTGTAGATTAACTTCCTCTTATTCTGTTGCCCTGTTCTACTTGCCTACTGGCTGGAAAAATCAGCACTCCTAAGCTAGACACCCCCTTAATAGTTTTTCACAGAATATGTGAACAAGGCCTCTGGCCTTGAGCTGGGGCTTCACAGAGATGGCTACATTTCTAAGATAAAAAGTTACAAACTGGGCTCCATGGTAAAAGTTGGCAGGGGGATAAAAGAAAAGGAAAAAAAGCTCTCTGCCTCCCAGGTGTCCTATAAAAGTTAACTTGCCCACAATAGAGGAAAAAACAGAAAAAAAAAGCTTCGTTTTGTGAATTTCTGCAGACTGTGAACTTCTGAGTCCCTTCTCTTTCATGTTGGGTACAAAATTCTAAAACTACCTAAAATTGGGGTTCAGGGAGTTAATTGATTACAACAGAAGTAATGCCCTCTGAATCCGGTTGCAACCAAATAGGACTGTTTCCCTGTCTTTGGTGCTATCTTAGGTGCCGTGCCTTGTCCGTCCCTACAACAGTATAATTCTATATACTTAAACATTGTTTATGTTTTCATGAAATGGTCAACAGATGTGATTAATTGTGTAATGGTGAAGATGTGTCCCAGATTGCTCTATAATGACCAAGGTTCATTTGAAGTTCAAACAGGGGGGCATACAACCCAGTTCCACTGGGAACATATATCCCTCACTTTAGCCATCATTTTAGGAATTGGAGTTGTGGCAGGGGTAGTCACAGGAACCACTGCCCTGCTCCATGGTACACAACAAATGACCCAAATAGAAGCAGCAAGAGACCAAAACTTAAAGATAATAGAAACCTCCATCACAGCTTTGCAGGAATCTTTAACATCTCTCTCTGAAGTTGTTTTACACTCAAGTTGAGGGTTGGACCTCCCCTCCATGAGAGAAGGGGGCCTTTGTGCTGCATTGATGTAATAATGTTGTTTTGATGCCGACCATACTGAGGTTGTAAAAAAAAAACCTATGAGTAAAATAAAAGGATGCCTTGAAAAGCGTCAACGAGAGAGAGAGGCCCAAAAAGGGTCGTTTGAGTCTTGGTTCACACAGTCCCCCTGGTTATCTACGCTTTTATCAATCCTGACCTGTCCAATAATAATCCTCATATTATTGCTAACTATAAAACCCTGTTTGCTCAACCATGTAAGTTCTTTTCTCCAAGCTCAAATTGGACAAGTTAAACTTATGGTAATACCCCACTAGCAGACATAGAATGTGACATGCCCCAATAATCACCTTTATGATTAAAAGTAGCAAGAAGAAGAAGTGGGGAATAAAAGGTTAATGAAAAAGGTACTTGTAACTTCCTGTTTTTCTGTATGCTTAACAAAACACTGTTGAAATCTTGAGAACTGTTTGTAATCTTGTTCCCAGATTGTGCTGTCCCCAACTGCCAAATTGCAGAATGTATTCCCTCACCCAGTTTCACACTAACCGCCCACTCGCTCTGACCCATCAATAAATTTCTGTCCCTGCCCTCTCCGAGGAAAGTATATAAGCTCTGCTTAAGCTGTTCTCAGGGCTCTCTGCTCTATTCATGTGAGTATATTCAGAAGGAGTATAAAGTGAGTGACAGGATTAGACATTTTCAACAGGCTTGAGGTTGAATACATAATCTTAGGAAGAAACAAATATGTAGTCACCAATAGGATTTATATTTGAGAGCATTAGACAAAGGTGAAATGGATGTTTTAGGAATCCATGCTCACTTTCCACTTAGGATATGGTACAATCATAAGTGTGAACTTTGCATTTGTGTCCAGAATATTACTGTGACAAAATGTATGTGTAGATCAGGTGCATGAGTATTTCTTCCACCATTTCTGGGAGCAATATTTGAAGACTATAAATTATTATTGGGGGTGCAAATAGATGTACCCTGTGTTTATGAAAATAGAGATAATGCATGAATAGACCATACTGTGAATAAGTAATGTAACTGGTTCCAATTTTAAATAATGGATTGAATTCACATCTGAAATTATACAGGGAATCTTATATTGATATACAATCATTCATTCCAACCAGTAATACACCTAATGGTAATATTAGGGTTATGGTTTATCATGATGTGTGTGAGTTTTGCTTCAAAAGTGATTATGGAAATTGAAAATAATGTGTTTGGAAAGAAGTCTCATGAAAAGACCAGTCAAGAAACCTGGAGGAATGCATGTGTTCTGAAGCAGGAAGTGATTGAAAGTGAAACAAATGCATATAAATTTGTGAACTTGTGGATGAAATATATATATTATGAAGTGCAAAAACTGAAGAAATATTAATGTACCAGAGGTGAATGAAATTGAACGTCAAAAGACTCATCATGTCCCATAGGAATTCACTTGCATTGATGTTAAACTGGGTCAGTTACTGTAGAAATATTGATATTTGTAACCACCATTCGCTGTAGTGAGTTTTCTGTTATAGAAAACAAATATGTATTTCAAGTGGATGAATATTTCTGAGATAAATCTTGTGAGAAGTTGATTATTAATCCACATACATGAAAAAGAATGAATTTTGAGAGTGTATATAAGACACATGTAATTCATATTTTGAAATATTTTAGAGTATATATATATATATATATATATATATATATAAACGCACACACACACATACATCACATACATACACACAAAATACACACAGACATTAAATAGTAGCAATATATATGAAAAACTTAATTCATCATAAAATATATACCAACCACAGATGGAAAAATAATATTTATTTTACTGAAAATGGATTTATGTATAATGTTCTACTAGGAAGCTCACCCATAGGTTGAATTTTTAGTTCCAACAGCATTTACGAGAAGTGATCTCTTCTCACAATTTGTATCTGCCAAGTCAGGCACCTCACACAAATGTACGTGTGATACCAGGTAGGATTCTATATGTGCATATAAAAATACACGTGCGGAATAGGCTAGAGAGAAAGGGAGTCAGGAATTGACATATTTGTTCATTTTTAAAACACATGGAGAAATATTTTAATAAAAAAATTCACTAGATTTATAACACCTACCCTTTATCTTGCAAAAGGCAATTCTAGTATACACCATGCCTCCTCTGAAATGCTTGTATTTCAATTCTATTTGGGTTATTTTTCTCCATCATATTAGTATTAGTAGTTAGAATCTAGTAAGCTATGGGTTAGTGTCAGGGATTCAGTATTTCGAATGGAAAATTGGAAAATGAATCCAATGTATATGCAAATATGTGCTGCACAATAATCTTCCCACTCTCATCCAGAATAATGTCTTGACATTACCTTGGCCTCAAGTAAGACACAATTAGAGGAGAAGAGTTAGAAAATCTGTGAATACATATCTGGATTGGAAAATGCTCAGTAGTTCACAACCTTGGAGGTTGTAGAGGAGTTTCCAAAAGTAAGGGACACGGTTGATACACCCAAACTAAGCTTTTATTAAAATTAGGAGCCATCTTTCCACAAAACCATGAAAAGATAATTTTGGCTTTAGTATAAATTACTGCAAATTCTGAACCTGCTTGAAATGCCTGCCCGTGCCTTGAACTCCCCCATGCCTAGCTCTCTGACCAGATCGCAGCCCTCTCTGAAACTTCAGTGACACCTCATAAATAATGGCCTTCCCTGACCATACAACGACCCTCTCTGAGGCTCTAATGGTCCTCATAATTTCTGATTCTAGGGCCAGCAAAAAAAAAATGTAAACAAAAATTAGTGTGATGCTTATCAAAATTCTGTTTTCTGTAACGCCCCTTTTGTGTAACTTTCTGGGCTATAAAGCTGGGCTGTAGGAGAGGTGGGTTTGCTGTCTTGTTTCCACTATTTTGAGAGGAAGATGCAGCCCGGCCACTGAAAATAATAAGCTTGTCTTAATTTGACTTTAATTGGAGTCAGTGGTCTTTTCTTGAATCGTGGTCTAACATTTTGTAGTTCCGCAGCGAGATGAACCTGCCCCAACAGATCACAAGACCAGACTGCTGGAAATTCTGAAGCTGGCCTTCCCTCCAGGGCTCCGTCCTGGAGAGGCAAGTTCCAAGGCCTTGGAGTGAGCTTTTGGTCCGGGGAGAACTGCAGTGAACCACCGCACTAAAACAATTAGCAAGCTCATGGTGGAGGAGGCCTCCATTGGTAAGTAGCACCTATATAACATTTGATATCCGGTAAAGGGAGATCTCTTCTGATGACAGAGAGGTGGCCTGGGGAGGCACACATATACTCCTGTCTGGGACAGTAACAAGAATCATTCTGTCCTCTGTTCTATTCTGTAGTGAATTCCTCTGAAAGGGTAGAGAGGTGCCAACAGACACACAGAAGTTCCTATCCCGGAGCATTAGCAAGATGTTCCATTGCTCCTCTGTTTTTCTGTTTCTGCGCCGAGTTTCTGTTTTTTGTGTGTTTTTTTTTCTGTCTTCTACATGTTTTTTGTTTGTTTGTTTTTGTGTGTTTTGTTGTGTGATTTCTGTGGAAAAAACTTAAGGATATTGGACATGAAAATGGGAAATAAAGCATGTAAGACTGACATCCCTTTGAACTGTGTTTTAAAGAACTGTGATGAACTTTACCCCCCTTTGTTAAGCAGGATAAGAGAAGCCACTAGCTGGCTGCCTGGAGCACACACACTGCACAGGGCAATGCCTGCTGGGGACGTAAGAACTGAGTATCTCCCAGGTTAACAATTGAAACTCCTTTAAAACCCCTTGTCCCTTCAGACAAAGAGAGTTACAACCTTTGGGCAGAGACCCCTGTGTTTTTCCTTTGTTAGCAAAGCAGTAAAACTCCCTTTTTCTTTTTCTCAAACCCTGTCCTCATTATTAAATTGGCATGAATTGACTTCAAATTCAGGAAGTGAACTTTAAGTTACAAATTTTGGTACCCCCCACCGCCCCGGAAATTTTTGAGAGCTGACTACTGAAATGTTAGGAGATGGAGCGTGCTTGGAGTGGAACGAAACCAGAAGAGCTAATCCTGTAAGTATAAGGAGGGACTGAGCGACTCCCAGCAGCTGCCAAAGCCCTGTTTTTTCAGAGAATTACCTCCTTCCTTCCCTGCACTGTAAGGATTATGCCACCTCTGTTTTTTAAAAAAAGAGAAAAAGAAAAAGGGGACACTAAATGCAGTAAAGTAACCATGGAGACCCTTGATATTACATTTCAGGTTGTCCCTCTGTGAAAACATCTGGTTCCCTTGTGGGGACATCTATGGTTCCACTGGTGTAGTTGATTTTTCTCTTATCTGCTCTGTTTTAAAGGCTTCTGTCTGTCAGCCATATTCTGGAGCTCCTTTCTGTCTGTCTTGTGTCTTTTTTTCTGGCCCTTTAAGACATGTGCAATGATATGTTGATATTATAAATTGTTTCTTGGGAATGATCTTAGCTGAATGTGTGTCTAAATGATGATGTTTTATTGTAACAATCTGGTATCTGAATGGGTTTTTAAAGCATTGCACAATCTTGCAGTTAAAAGTCGGGTTTAGGTAATTGTTTAGTTTATGATTTCAGATAATTCATGTCAGAGAACTTAAATACTTAGGATGGAAAACTAAACAACACAACTTCCAAGTTGGCAAGTAACTTCCCAATCATTCAGGCTATTTTTCACCAATTTTGAACTGGGTAGCCTGGGAAAATGTCACTGTGTGTAGCAGTGCATTAAATTGGACAAGGATAGTAAATCATAGTATGGTATCTGTTGACAAAAAAAGATGTAAAGATATAAAATTTTGTGAATTGTATCTTAAACTTGTATGATAATTTTCAGCATCCAAACCTGAATATTATGGTTGAAATGCCTTAGGCCTGAGGTGTCTGCTCAGATTAGCAGCTTTTCCCTCTTCCTTCTGGACCTCAGCCAGGACTTATGTTGAAATGCAAATGAAAGAAGCCTGCTAACTTAGTAGGAGACTGATCTGAGGCCTAAGAGAAAAAAAAAGTTAAATTGTATGGTATTTACTAATTAATTACCAGTCATTTTTCTAGAACTCTTATTTTTTTCCTTAGATTCTTTATTTTTTTTTGAGCTCATGATTTTGATCCTACAGACCTAGGTTAATGTTTTTCTGATCAGTTCTATCTTTGACCAACTGTGGAGTTTTTGAAACATTGCAATGGATATTTCACCTGTGAAAAGCTACAAGACCTTTACTATTATTACGTGTACACACTGTTGTTATGTGTTGTATATCTATATATACATATGTCCGTATATCATATATATGATACACAAATTAACATATATAAAGTGCACTCATAAAAACAACGCTCATAAAAACAAATTTTACAAAGTGGATCTAAAGATCTTTAATTCAGAGACAGAATTGGGGGAAGGAAGATGGCCGCGAAGGGAGTGCAGTAACTCCGAGTACTGCGTCACTGTGAGGGAAAATGATGAGTTAGAACGGCTAAAAGCTATCTGGTTAGGAATTTCCAGCAAAATTGGGGTGCTCCAAAACCTAGTGGAAGGATTTTCATCGCACGAGGATCAGCTTCAGGGGCTCAAACGCGAGCGATCTGTCCGTACGGAGCGCTGCTTGTTCGGCAGATCGCCCTGCGGCTGGAGTCTGCGGAGCGCACAGGGAAACGACGGGCTGGTGGCGCAGAGATACAGCGATGCTGATTCTGCGGGCTCCTGCCAGCTAGGCATTTGCTGAGCTCGGAGCTGAATTCTGGGTTGGAGACGGGGAAGAAAACGGTCCAGTTCGGTTCTCCACACCGGTCAGACCACGGAGGAAGCCAGCGGCCACCATCTTGGAGAGCTGACGTCACCATCCTTGTTTTTGACTGATTGCAGCTCTTTCAGCTATAGAACAGGTAATTTCAGGCTGACAATTGTCTGAGTCTCGCAGACAAATTGCTCAGACTTAGTGCTAAATAACACGCGGAAACTGCTTCTTGGAGCCTGCTCCTATCAGAACACGCACCGAGCCCGGAGCGGCGGAGCTCCGGCTACCGGAGCTGCTCTGGCCCAGGGCTATAGAACCCGCGGAAACTGCTTCTTGGAGCCTGCTCCTGTCGGAGCATGCACCAAGTCCGGAGAGGCCGAATTCTGGCTCCCGGAACTGCTCTGGCCCAGGGATAAAGAACCCGCGGAAACTGTCTCTCGGTCCGGGTCCTGCTGAATACTGTGAAGGCCAGAGGGGCGGAGCAGAGCCACCGCCAGAGCCCGGAACAGGCCCAGCAACCTGCCGGCGTGGTGTCGCGTCGCCCCGGCTAGAGCAGGGGCCGAACAGAGCCGCCGCCAGAGCCCGGAACAGGCACAGCGACCCGCCGGCGTGGTGTCGCGTCGCCCCGGCTAGAGCAGGGGCCGAACAGAGCCGCCGCCAGAGCCCGGAACAGGCACAGCGACCCGCCGGCGTGGTGTCGCGTCGCTCCGGCTAGAGCAGGGGCCGAACAGAGCCGCCGCCAGAGCCCGGAACAGGCACAGCGACCCGCCGGCGTGGTGTCGCGTCGCTCCGGCTAGAGCAGGGGCCGAACAGAGCCGCCGCCAGAGCCCGGAACAGGCCCAGCGACCCGCCGGCGTGGTGTCGCGTCGCTCCGGCTGGAGCGGGGGCCGATCAGAGCCGCCGCCTGCGCCCGGAACAGGCCCAGCGACCCGCCGGCGTGGTGTCGTGTCGCTCCGGCTAGAGCGGGGGCCGAACAGAGCCGCCGCCTGCGCCCGGAGCAGGTCCAGAGACCCGCCGGCGTGGTGTCGCATCGCTCCGGCTCGAGCAGGGGCCGAACAGAGCCGCTGCCAGAGCCCGGAATAGGCCCAGCGACCCGCCGGCGTGGTTGTCAAGAATCCCCAACTGGAGTAGGGGGAAAGCAGATCCTCCACCGGCGTCCGCAAGGTAGGCAGGCCTGTGACAGTCTGGCAGAACAGCCCCAGCGGCCTGCCGGCGTGGTAGACACGTCACACCACTTGGGGGAGGGGCAGAGCAGAGCCGCTCCCCGAGCCTGGATCAGGCCCAGCGGCCCGCCAGCGTGGCAGTCACATCACTCCATTTGGAGTAGGGGCAGAGCAGAGCCGCAGCCCGCGCCCAGAACAGGCACAGCGACCTGCCGGGGTGGTAGTCACGACAACCCAATTGGAGAAGGGGCAGAGCAGAGCCGCCGCCCACGCCTGCAAGGTAGTCAGATCCGCGACTAACTGGTGGAACAGGCCCAGGGGTTCACGGACGTGGTGACGTGGTAGACACGTCACACCAATAGGAGGAAGGGCAGAGCAGAGCCGCTGCCCGCGCCTCCAAGGTAGGCAGACCTGCGACCGACCGGCAGAACAGTCCCAGCGGCCCACCAGCGTGGTAGAGAGATCACCCCAATTGGAGGAGGAGCAGAGCTGCCGCCCGCCCCTGCAAGGGAGACTTTTCAACTATACAAGAGCAATATAAATATATAGGGGGAAAAATTTCAAAAACACAATAGTTTCACTAAGCAGAAAGAAACACAAGCAATATGAAAAGACAAGGAAAGAAAGGACCACAAGCAATGCAGGTCAACTCAACTTTAGAAGAGGTTATAGCTGCAGCAGATGGAATGTCAGATAAAGAATTCAGGATATACATGCTGCAAATGATCTGGAGTCTCAAGGAAGACATTAGACAGCAAAATCAGACAATGAAAGATCATTTCGACCACTTCGACAATGTATTACATAAACAAATCCAAGAAGCAAAAGATCAACTATACAGGGAGATAGAGGTAATAAAAAACAAACAAACAGAAATCCTAGAAATGCAGGAAGCAATAAACCAACTTAAAAACTCAATTGAGAATACTACCAGCAGAGTAGAACACTTAGAAGATAGAACATCAGACAATGAAGACAAAGTATTTCAACTTGAAAAGAACATAGATAGCTCAGCAAAACTGTTAAGAAACCATGAGCAGAACATCCAAGAAATATGGGATAATATAAAGAGACCAAACTTAAGAGTCATTGGGATACAGGAAGGTATAGAGGTCCAAACCAAAGGAATGAACCACCTATTCAATGAAATAATACGAGAAAACTTCCCAGACTTGAAGAATGGGACAGAATCCCAAATCCTAGAAGCATACAGGATGCCGAATGTGCAAAATCATAAGAGATCCACACCTAGACACATTATAATGAAGATGCCCAACATACAGAATAAGGAGAGAATTTTAAAAGCTACAAGAGAAAGGAAGCAGATTACATTTAGGGGTAAACCAATCAGGATAACAGCTGATCTTTCAACACAGACTCCGAAAGCTAGAAGATCCTGGAATCACATATTTCAAAAACTGAAAGAAAATGGGTTCCAACCAAGAATCATGTATCCAGCGAAATTAAGCTTCAGGATGGAAGATGAAATTAAAACCTTCCACGATAAACAAAAGTTAAAAGAATTTGCAGCTAGAAAACCATGTCTTCAAAACATCCTCGGCAAAACATTACAGGAAGAGGAAATGGAAAATAACAATGAATACCAACAGTGGGAGGTAGGACAGTAAAGGGGGGGAAAATAATCAAAAAAGGAAAACAAACCATGTTTAGTAACATAAATAAACAATTATGGCTGGAAGAACAACCCATATCTCAATAATAACCCTAAATGTTAATGGCATTTAGGTTAACTCACCAATCAAGAGACACAGACTAGTAGAATGATGATGTTAATGATGTTAACTCACCAATCAAGAGACACAGACTAGTAGAATGGATCACAAAACAAGACCCAACAATATGCTGCCTACAGGAGACGCATTTGATAGGAAAAGACATACATAGACTGAAGGTGAAAGGTTGGGAAAAATCATATCACTCATATGGACTTAGGAAACAAGCAGGAGTGTCCATACTCATATCAAATAAAATAGATTTCAAGCCAAAGTTAATCAAAAGGGATAAAGAGGGACACTACATACTGCTCAAGGGAACCATACACCAACAAGACATAACTATCATAAATATATATGCCCCAAACAATGGTGCAGCTATGTTCATCAAACAAACTCTTCTTAAGTTTAAGAGTCTAATAGACCAACATACAATAATCATGGGAGACTTCAACACACCTCTCTCACCACTAGACAGATCTTCCAAACAAAAGTTGAATAAGGAAACTATAGAACTCAATAACACAATTAATAACCTAGACTTAATTGATATATATAGAATTTACCACCCAACATCAAGCAGTTACACTTTTTTCTCAGCAGCACATGGATCCTTCTCAAAAATAGATCATATATTATGTCACAGGGCAACTCTTAGACAATATAAAGGAGTGGAGATAATACCATGCATCTTATCTGATCATAATGGAATGAAACTGAAAATCAACGATAAAAGAAGGAAGGAAAAAACATGCATCACTTGGAGAATGAACAATTGGTTACTAAATGATCAATGGGTTATAGAAGACATCAAGGAGGAAATTAAAAAATTCTTAGAGATAAATGAAAGCACAGACACAACATATCGGAATCTATGGGACACATTAAAAGCAGTTCTAAGAGGAAAATTCATTGCTTGGAGTTCATTCCTTAAAAAAAGAAAAAACCAACAAATAAATGATCTCATACTCCATCTCAAAATCCTAGAAAAAGAAGAGCAAAACAACAGCAAAAGAAGTAGAAGGCAAGAAATTATTAAAATCAGAGCTGAAATTAATGAAATGGAAACAAAAGAAACAATTGAAAAGATTGACAAAACTAAAAGTTGGTTCTTTGAAAAAATAAATAAAATCGACAGACCCTTAGCCATGCTAACGAAGAGAAGAAGAGAGAGAAATCAAATTACTAGCATACGGGATGAAAAAGGCAATATCACAACAGACACTTCAGAAATACAGAAGATAATCAGAAACTATTTTGAATCCTTATACTCCAATAAAATAGAAGATAGTGAAAGCATCGATAAATTTCTTAAGTCATATGATCTGCCCAGATTAAGGCAGGAGGATATAGACAACCTAAACAGACCAATATCAATTGAGGAAATAGAAGAAACCATCAAAAGACTACCAACTAAGAAAAGCCCAGGACCGGATGGGTATACAGCAGAGTTTTACAAAACCTTTAAAGAGGAACTAACACCAATACTTTTCAAGCTATTTCAGGAAATAGAAAAAGAGGGAGAACTTCCAAATTCTTTCTACGAGGCCAACATCACCCTGATTCCTAAACCAGACAAAGACACTTCAAAGAAAGAAAACTACAGACCAATATCTCTAATGAACCTAGATGCAAAAATCCTCAATAAAATTTTGGCAAATCGGATTCAAAAACATATCAAAAAAATTGTGCACCATGATCAAGTAGGATTCATCCCTGGGATGCAAGGCTGGTTCAATATACGGAAATCAATTAATGTTATTCACCACATCAATAGACTTAAAAATAAGAACCATATGATCATCTCGATAGATGCAGAAAAAGCATTCGACAAAGTACAGCATCCCTTTATGTTCAAAACGCTAGAAAAACTAGGGATAACAGGAACTTACCTCAACATTGTAAAAGCAATCTATGCTAAACCTCAGGCTAGCATCATTCTGAATGGAGAAAAATTGAAGGCATTCCCTCGAAAATCTGGAACAAGACAGGGATGCCCTCTCTCACCACTTCTGTTCAACATAGTTATCGAATCACTGGCCAGAGCAATTAGACAGACGAAAGAAATTAAAGGCATAAAAATAGGAAAAGAAGAACTTAAATTATCACTATTTGCAGATGACATGATTCTATACCTAGCAGACCCAAAAGGGTCTACAAAGAAACTATTAGAGCTAATAAATGAATTCAGTAAAGTGGCAGGATATAAAATCAACACACATAATTCAAAGGCATTCCTGTATATCAGCGACAAATTCTCTGAAATGGAAATGAGGACAACCACTCCATTCACAATATCCCCCCCAAAAATAAAATACTTAGGAATCAACCTAACAAAAGAGGTGAAAGACTTATACAATGAAAACTACAGAACCCTAAAGAGAGAAATAGAAGAGGATCTTAGAAGATGGAAAAATATACCCTGTTCATGGATAGGCAGAACTAACATCATCAAAATGACAATATTACCAAAAGTTCTCTATAGGTTTAATGCAATACCAATCAAAATCCCAATGGCATTTCTTATAGAAATAGAGAAAGTAATCATGAAATTCATATGGAAAAATAAAAGACCCAGAATAGCAAAAACAATGCTAAGCAGGAAGGGTGAATCAGGCGGTATAGCGATACCAGACTTCAAACTATACTACAGAGCAATAGTAACAAAAACAGCATGGTACTGGTACCAAAACAGGCGGGTGGACCAATGGTACAGAATAGAGGACACAGAAACCAACCCACAAAACTACAACTATCTTATATTTGATAAAGGGGCTAAAAGCATGCAATGGAGGAAGGATAGCATCTTCAACAAATGGTGCTGGGAAAACTGGAAATCCATATGCAACAAAATGAAACTGAATCCCTTTCTCTCGCCATGCACTAAAGTTAACTCAAAATGGATCAAGGAGCTTGATATCAAATCAGAGACACGGCGTCTGATAGAAGAAAAAGTCGGCTACGATCTACATACTGTGGGGTCGGGCTCCAAATTCCTCAATAGGACACCCATAGCACAACAGTTAATAACTAGAATCAACAAATGGGACTTACTCAAACTAAAAAGTTTTTTCTCAGCAAAAGAAACAACAAGAGAGGTAAATAGGGAGCCTACATCCTGGGAACAAATCTTTACTCCTCACACTTCAGATAGAGCCCTAATATCCAGAGTATACAAAGAACTCAAAAAATTAGACAACAAGATAACAAATAACCCAATCAACAAATGGGCCAAAGACATGAACAGACACTTCTCAGAGGAGGACATACAATCAATCAACAAGTACATGAAAAAATGCTCACCATCCCTAGCAGTCAGAGAAATGCAAATCAAAACCACCCTAAGATACCATCTCACTCCAGTAAGATTGGCAGCCATTAGGAAGTCAAACAACAACAAGTGCTGGCGAGGATGTGGGGAAAAGGGTACACTTGTTCATTGTTGGTGGGACTGCAAATTGGTGCAGCCAATCTGGAAAGCAGTATGGAGATTTCTTGGAAAGTTGGGAATGGAACCACCATTTGACCCAGCTATTCCCCTTCTCGGTCTATTCCCTAAAGACCTAAATAGAGCATGCTACAGGGACACTGCTACATCGATGTTCATAGCAGCACAATTCACAATAGCAAGACTGTGGAACCAACCTAGATGCCCTTCAATAGACGAATGGATAAAAAAAATGTGGCATTTATACACAATGGAATATTACTCTGCATTAAGAAATGACAAAATCATAGAATTTGGAGGGAAATGGATGGCATTAGAGCAGATTATGCTGAGTGAAGCCAGTCAATCCCTAAAAAACAAATGCCAAATGTCTTCTTTGATATAAGGAGAGTAACTAAGAACAGAGTAGGGACGAAGAGCATGAGAAGAAGATTAACATTAAACAGGGACGAGAGGTGGGAGGGAAAGGGAGGGAGAAGGGAAATTGCATGGAAATGGAAAGAGACCCTCAGGGTTATACAAAATTACATACAAGAGGTAACGAGGGGAAAGGGAAAAATAATACAAGGGGGAGATATGAACTGCAGTAGAGTGGGTAGAGAGAGAAGAGGGGAGGGGAGGGGAGGGGAGGGGGTAGTAACGGATAGGAAAGGCAGCAGAATACAACGGACCCTAGTATGGCAATATATAAATCAATGGAAGTGTAACTGATGTGATTCTGCAATTTGTAAACGGAGTATAAATGGGAGTTCATAACCCACTTGAATCAAAGTGTGAAATATGATATATCAAGAACTATGTAATGTTTTGAACAACCAACAATAAAAAAAAAATAAAAAATAAAAGATCTTTAATTCACGTGATTTAAATTGTTGAATTTAAATTGGATAAACAGATAAAAATAAATGTCTTTAAAACTCAGCTTACAAGTTTTTCTAGGTGTTCAAAAATCTAATAAAATATTAATGTCTACAAAAATTCTAATATGACTTGGTTCTAGGACTTTTCCTTCAACAAAAAAAAAATGGTTTACAATCTTCAATACATTTGTCTAATATTTTGATAAATAAGTAAAGTAAATTTGATATTGGATTACTCATTCATGAGTACTTTTGTTAGATATCTGATTGATTTACTAAGGTCTGTAGAAGTGTGTAATAAAGTCTGTATAAGATTGTAAAAATCAGTCATGTGTTAAAGAGACAAAAATTTCTGAAAACATAAGTTTACCCATAACATTGTGTTTTATTAAGTTTTATTTTTTCTAGAGCAAGCAATCATAAAAATTAAACAACTGATTAAATAAGAACTGTTATTTTAGAGCCCTGTACTGCCATTTCTTTAAAAGCTAAACTTGCTTAATGTAGAAACATCAATGTAATTGTGATGCTATTAATGTGCTCCTATCTTTCAGGTATACAAGTCTGTAAGGTAGAAACTTTAAAAGAGCATTATACCAAGCTGGTGTTCTGAAGTTGTATAGTAAAAAAAATATATTGGGCATTCATTTACCTGTTTTCAATAAGATATGTAAAGTTTTATGTTACTTTTTACATTGGGGAACAATTTAAATGTATTTTTATGTTAATGAGAGCCTTATCTATGCAAAGGTTAAAAACTTTCAGTGTTTATTAAATTCATGTTTTAAATGTGATATCCTATGGTGTTAGCTAATGGTCATGTGACCTCAAAAAATTTATATAAAATTTGTAAAATGATATTTAAAAAAACAAAGTTCATCTTTAGAACTAAAACACTTAATATTTATAAAGAGCCCTGCCTTACCTGAGATAAGGCTCTGTGTCCCATATTACTACATGTGAGAATGACTACGAAAGCTGTAGGTAAGATTATGTTTCATTTAAAGTTATGTTCAAAAGTTGTTTTGTTTTCTGTTAAGAATTCTAGGATCTCAAACAGGGGATATAATGTATAACTCAGCTAAAAAATTCAGGGGAGCTATTACACGAACTAAGTATTTTTACACTTGTTAAAAAATTTTATTTTGTAATTTCCTTATAAGTGATCTAAAGATTCCCTGTTAGTGTTTTACAGAAGTGTTGCTTTAAGAACACAGCATGGGTTAATTTAAGATAATAAGTCATCACCTACAAGACACCTACAATACAGATCCCAATTAATAAAAAGATAAATAATTATAAACTTATAGACATTAAACCCCAGTACTCTTAATATAAGGCTGTTAAAATTTATTTGCTGGATAATTAAGATTAGGATTTAAAATTAAATTTACATGAAAAGAGCCAAGAAAACCAATATTTGGCTCTTGCCCTCTGAGTCAGTCTGAATCCATTGAACAGGGGACTTCTCTAAAAGCTTTGCAACTCTGGGCCTCATAACCTCCCAATCAGGGAGATTAATGAGACCACTGGAAAACAGAAAGCCAATCAGTGCATTTGCTATGAAGAAGAGAGTCATCAGAGAAGGGAGACATCTTTGATGCTTCCGAGGGAAGCCCCATGGTCAAGCAAGACCTGGACCCACCTAGCGCAAATGGCACCAGCAGAACTGAGAAGCTGCTCTCAAGTTTCCCCAGGAATGACTTTCATAAAACTCAGCTAATGTTAACAATAGATAGAAACAAAAGTCACTTTGACAGCTTCATCTTAAACACTTAGCAAAGAGAGTTAAAACCAAAATACAGCCATTCCTGACATTTTAAATAATAATAATAATAATAATATTAATAATAATAATAATAATATTTTAAGGTATTCACTTTATGTTATCCTCCCAAAATAAGTAAGACTGGAGGCCACAAAGAAGGATTCTCAGTCAGCAATGCCTGATAACTATAAAAAGTGACTATCAAGAGGAGCTGCCAGAGGCACAAATTTTAAGTTTAAGGCCTACAGATATTCCTAACCTACACAGGTAGGCTTGGTGTTTGCTAGTATGATTATCCAGCCCTGAGTAACAGAATTAAAGGTTTCTCTATTACACACAGAGGTCATACTAGTAAAAGAATTTTGCAAAATCAGATGACATTAAATTATTGAACTGTATCTTATGGGGAGGGACAAATGTAACACTAAATGTTAAATATTAAGTTGACATTCTGATAACTGGGGATATTAAAGCCTGCTGAGGGAACTTCTATACAGTGACATGTTCCAGCTGCTGCAACATTTTTTCAGTACTCATGGTTTTTGTTTCTCACATAGAAGAACCCATCCCCAGATGACTTTACAACCTGTTATTCCCCAACCAGACTTCAAACCGAACTGATTTCTAAAAGGCAACCCATGTCCCTCAACTGACTTCTAAAAGACAAGTCATGTCCCATATGCTGTGCCCACTCACGTCACCCTCTCTCAGATCTGAAGACGTCAAAATGAGTGACGCCTCTCGTCTAACAACTATGGAGCCAAAAATAAATAGACTATCAATATAAGTAATTAATTATGTCAGGTAAAATCAGGAATCCAGTTTTGGGTGAGTTCTAAAAATTTGGAGACTGTTACCTGAGGAATTAAAATTCCCTCATTGCTCTTTTCCTACCCTATCAAAGATTTGGAAGGGGCACATTAGAAAGGGGGAATGATAGACCCAACATGATCATTTATTAAAATTGGGAGCCATCTTGCCACAAAACCATGAAAAGATAATTTTGGCTTTACTATACATTACTGCAAATTCTGAATCTGCTTTGAATGCCTGCCCATGCCTTGAACTCACCCATGCCTGGCTCTCTGACCAGATAGCAGCCCTCTCTGAAACTTTAGTGACACCTCATAAATATTGGCCTTCCCTGGCCAGACAACGACAGTCGTTGAGGCTCTAATGGTCCTGATAAATTCTGATGAGGGGCCAGCAAAAAACAAAAAATGTAAACTAGCATTAATGTGATGCTTCTCCGAGTTCTCTTATCTGTAACCCGCCTTTGTGTAACTTTCTGGGCAATAAAGGTGGGCTGTAGGAAAGGTGGGGTTGCTGTCTAGTTTCCACCATTTTTAGAGGGAGAGGAAGCCAGTGGAAATAATAAGCTTGGTTTAATTTGATTTTAATTGGAGTCAGTGGTCTTTTGTCATGTCCTGGTCTAACAGGTAAACACTCCACAAATATGGAGCTCTGCCGGCCTAAAACTTCTTGAGAAACTGCCCCTGACCTTGGGCACTTGAAATATATGTTGTTGTCAGGAGCTTTAGCTTCCTTTGTAGTGAGACCATCAAAGCTGGGTCTGCATATATGTGACCTGGAAGATATAGTTTCTTATTTTCAAATGAACATGAGGCAGCAGTGCTGAATTCTCTCTTTGTTGGGAAACTGTGGCCACTGAAGGCTAAGTGCCTCCCCGTGTGGACTGTGAAGCCATTTGCTCATCTTCCACTTTTCATGGTGTTTCTTGCTGTTGCACTGGGAGTTTGGTATTTGCTTCACAAAATACAAGGAGATTAACAGGGACTCAGTGCTGGAGGAATTTCTCATACGTGTGGTGGGTCAGGGTCTGCAGGAGAATACACCAACCAGGCTTCTATCCCACATAGCTTGCCCCCTTAACCATTGCAACCTGATTGTGAACATTGCCCTGAAACCTCTCCATATAACAAGATGCCTTTATATGAAGAGGTCAAACGTATAAGGGATTACGCGCTGCACCATTTCAGCCACAAGCCATTTGGAAGTCATTGGCAGATCCACATGGCCCCACCAGAGATGTTTTATCACACACCTGTGCACCACAGCTCTGTGTCACTATTCAGCAGTCTCCATCTGAGTTTGCCTAGATCTCAGTTTCCAAGGGCGACTCTCATGAGTGGCCTCCTAAAATCCCAACACAATTCATGGCAATTCTTCTCTGAGGTCAGTTCCAGAACTCAGTTTCTAAGGGGAATCACACCAGAGTTCCAGTCATGGTGGCCACAGTCATGTCTTCCAACCGCCACAAAAATGACCACAATTAAAACCAAAACACTCCCACAGGGCCCTCATCTTCTTCCATATAGACACTCATCAAATTCTCTGGCTGGATGTTTTCATAAGGGGCACAGTCCAAGACAGTGTCCAAAATATGCTCCCTTGCCCCTATTTTCCCTAATGTCAGTGTGGCCTGAACACCCTTCCTGTGAACCACGAGTGATCAAATAGGCCTGCCCTTATTACGGCTTCACTTCTCCAATTTGAGGCCTAATGACTGCCAGTTATAGATTCTTTATGTGAATTGGAGTCATGAGAAAACCCAAGCATCTATGGTCTAGCCTCTGCAGGCATTTGAAGAACTCATTTGTCCCAAAGGATCCCTATTTTCACTTGATGGATGTCAGAAATATTACAGAAGATGGAGAGAATCTTCATACACAATGACTGCTATTTTGACCATTTTGGTTTTGTAGCACACAGGGAATCTTTCTTTAGATCCATCAGGTGCTGAGAATCTAAGCCACAGCATCACACAGGACCAAGAGGCTGATTAAGAAACATCCCTTTCCAAAGCAATTAAGCAAAGAGCCACAGGTGATGATAATTCATTTCCATTTGAAAACTGTTTTGTTCAGGCTTCACAAAGGGGTGGCCTGAGGCAAAGACCTTCCTGACATTCAGGGCAATGGAACAATAGGTAAGCAAATGGCCCAAAGCAAGGATTCTCCACTGAGACTTTACTGGTCACATTCATATCTGAGTTTTCTGAGATCCTCCAATTCCCTTCAGTTATCATGTACATGGCCATGTCACAGAGCTTGGAGGTGATACATATCTTGGACACAAAACCATGAGCCTAGTCTCGAGAGTGGCCAGAATTCAGGAAGAAAACAGCAAGGTAGTAAGATAATAGGCATTGCCCATCCATAAGGCGAGTCAAAGTCCATTCACAAATTGGGCAGAATGAATGCTGGGAAGCTTTCTACTAGACAGGACACATCCATTGATGCATTCTCTTTTCTAATGTCTACAACCACGGACAAAGTGGGATACACAGACATAGAAACACTCGCCTTGTCAAACAACTTACTAGAAAAAGTCCACTCCAAACCAAACAAACCACCTTTTCTACCTATTCTCAGAACATGAGAAAAAACCACAAACTCACACCCACACGCAAAAAGGCACCTCCTTCCCCCAAGTAGGTCTGTGACTATCCGGAGTGTCCTCTGACTGGTGGGTCATACTATGTTCCCCTGAAATGGACTATCCATTCTCAGATCTGGTCTCCTCGGCCAACTGTGTGAGGTTGTCAGGAGCCTGTGGTGAGACACTACCTGCTTTCTCAAGAATGACCCTGGCATTTGGCCATCCTCACATCAGTAGGTACCAAGGAAGAGTGACTCTGTCCTTAGTAACACAAAACAAGTGAGCCCACTGGGACTGGGACTGGGATTGGCTCTGGGTACCTGGCTTCCTGGATCCCAAGTTTAGAGAGTTCCATTACCAAGGAAGTGAGGTAGGTCACTTCCTTTAGGAACTGAATGAGGTCACTGCCTTGCCAAACACTTTGTTCTAACAGTTGCTTCCAAGTGTTCCATGAGCTGGAGGCTGCCCCTACTTCCTGTGACACTTTCACAAGTTAGAATGATATATCATTCATAGGCACCAAAGAACAGCTCTGCACAAAGGCCTGGTTTGGTCCATCTTCTCTACATTAAGTAGAGAGAGGCTGATTCATACACTTCCCTTCATCCTGACCAGGTTTTTTGCCATGGAAGATGACTTTTGCTCTCTCACATCCATCATAGCTGCCTACATCTTCTTCAGGGATCCTTTCTGCATGGACCTCTGAGGTTCTCAGCAGGTGGAAGATCCCCTACATTTCTGTATTTTAAGATCAGCTCTGTCCCTGCTCTTCTCTAAAGTTAGATTGAGGGAACACTGTGTAGTTAGGGTTAATATCAGGTTTGATTTGGGTTAGGAATCATTCTGTGGGATGAATAATGGTACTGGGAATCTGTGATATTTATAAGAATATAGACGTATGATTCAAGTATGAAAAACAGAAATCTAGGTAAGATTTGAAGCCCAGAAGAGAATTGGGCCCTTGATTGGGATACTTAGCATTGAAATACTTTCTGCACAGATGTCTCAGATAAATCGATATACAATGGCATAGGACGTTGTACCTTGGATGACTGAATGTCAAAGAGAACCTCCAGTAAAAAAGGGATAGTTGTTAGGATTAGGAAGATAGTCGGTAGGTTTAGAAAGAAGAGTGAGTATAGGATTTGGACCAAAGTTCTTTATCAATAGAGTTTCAGTTAGAGAGTGAATGTTAATGTCATTCCATGTGAAGAGTCAGTCACAATGATGAACTGGGGAAAATATGTAGGAAAGCAGATATCAATAGAGACATTATGAAATCAGGCAAAGTATTAAGTGAGTCATAGGATTAGGCATTTTCAACAGGGTTGAGGTTGAATATATAATCTTAGGAAGAAACAAATATGTAGTCACGAAGAGAATTGACATTTGTGAGCATTAGGCAACCTGGACAAGAATGTTTTTATTAATCCATTTTCACTTTACATTTAGGCTTTGGTGAAATTACATAAAATAGGTAGTTGTCACTTTCTGTTTTTCTGTATGCTTAACAAAACACTGTTGAAATCTTGAAAACTTTTTGCTAATCTTGTTTCCAGAATGTCATGTCCCGAACTGCCAAACTGTAGAATGTATTCCCTCTCCCGTTTACACGCAAACCGCCCACTCGCCCTGACCCATCCATAAACTTCCCTCCCTGCCCTCTCCAAGGAAAGTATATAAGCTCTGCTTAAGCTGTTCTCAGGGCTCTCTGCTCTATTCAAGTGAGCTCTGAGTCCCAGAATTCTGGACCCTTGGCTGTTGCATGAGACAGTCTCTTGGTGGTCTCTTCCTCCAACGCTCGCCCGAACTTTACATCTGAGGGCCGCAGGGAGATCCAGCAGTGGTGGATGAAAGACAGACAATGGGCTCCTCTCAGGGTGAGTAAGGTGCCTCTTTCTGGTTTCAGGTTTCAGGTTAGGGATGGGCATAATGGCTATCGGTGATGAGCATGAGCTCTCTCTGAGGGTGGCTGACAGACGTGTCACAGAGCCACAGGTCATGTCTCTGGGGGACGCCCTGGAGGTCTCGGGAAATCGAGTAACAATAGTCTCCTCGACTCAGTGATATTTTGTTTTGGATTCGGTATTGCCCGCCCATCAGGTTTTGCCGGCTACTCTGTCCTGGTCTCAGTACTGGACGTCCATTGCCTGTCTTTATTGTCTTGTCTTGTCTGTGTCGTGTGTCATTGGTTTCACTGTTTGTGTATCTTTCATATGGGACAGAGCACTTCAACGCCTCTGTCCCTGACCCTTGATCAGTGGACCAAAGTCTGCTTAAGGGCTCAGAATCTTTCTTTTTCAGTAAAATGCCGGACCTGGTAGACACTCTGTGCCTCAGAATGACCCACCTTCGGAGTCGGATGGCCCCCAGAAGGATGTTTCTACTTCTCACTAATTTAAAAACTCAGAGATATTGTCTTTCAGCCAGGGCCACTTAGCCATCCAGATCAACAGCAATATATCTTAACTTAGCAGGACCTCTGCAAATCTCCTTCTCCATGGGTGAAACCTTTCCTTGAACCTGCCCCCGCTCCTACTGCTTCCCCCACGATTTTATCTCTCAAACCCTCTGCTCCTCCTCCTCCACCCTCTGTTCTCCCTGAGTATCAAGACTCTACTGGACTCTCCTCCCCCTCCTTATGCCCTGTCCTCGTCCCCCAACCCCCAACTCCCTCTAAGTGATTCCCCTGCTGGTGACTCAGACTCTCCACCATTGGAGGAATCTAGGCCAGCCCAGCTCTCTCCAGAAGACTACCACGTGGCATACACAGCCCCTCCTTCCCTGGAGGAAGCTGGCCCTGCCAAAAGAACTCAAAGAACTTGCCGGCAGTGAGTAAATTTTGAAGTGGACACAGGGGCAGTATACTCAGCCCTTAAGACACCATTGGGCCATCTATCAAATAAAATGACTCTAGTTCAAGGGCCTAATGGCAGTAAATATGGGGCTTAGACAACTAAGAGGACCATGGTCCTGGGGAAAGGAAAAATCCATCACTCCTTTCTAGTAATCCCAGAATGCCCCCCCCCCATTGATGGGCAGAGATCTGCTCAACAAGCTCCAGGCCAGAATAACTTTTATCCCTGAAGGCCCCCAAGTGAAATTTCTAAAACCTTCAGTAGAAACTCCTATAGTCACAGCTTTAACTATGTCAGTAGAAGATGAACATCAACTCGTCACCCCCCCCAAGACTGATCAAACAATCAAGCTACCCCAGAAATGGATAACAGATTTTGCAGATGCCTAGGAAAAAACTGCTGAGTTAGGCTTAGCCATGAAACAACCTCCAATAACAGTGGGGTTAATAACTACAGCCCACCCAATCAATGTCAAAAAATATCCTCTGAGCAAGAAAGCTAAAGATGGGATAAGGCCCTGTATTCAGAAATATCTGGCCTTAGCGGTCCTAAGGCCCAGTCATTCAAACTGGAACACACCCCTGGTACCAGTAAAAAAATCCAGGAACTGGGGTCTATCGCTTCCTTCAAGACCTAAGAGAGATCAACAACAGAGTGCAGAACATTCACCCCAACGTACCTTATCTGTACAATCTGCCTAGCACTCTGAACCCTGAGCGGAATTGCTATACTGTTCTGTACTTTAAAAAAATGCTTTCTTTTGCTTGCGTCTGCATAAAGATAGTCATTTGCTATTTGCTTTCGAGTGGGTAGACCCAGAAACCAGAACGTCTGGTCAACTAACTTGGACTAGATTCCCACAGGGGTTCAAAATTTCCCCCACTCTCTTTGATGAAGCCCTCCCCAGAGATCTCAACAACTTCAGAACTACGCACCCTGAAGACACCCTGCTTCAATATGTGGATGACCTGCTACTGGCAGCCAACACCAAGGAAAACTGTGAGTCTGGGACCCAAGCACTATTTTCCGAGCTTGCTCAACTCGGGTATAGTGCTTCTGCCAAATAGGCCCAAATTTGCCAGAAAGAAGTAATCTTCCTGGGCTATTCCCTTAGGGGCAGTAAACGATGGCTCACTGAGCCCAGAAAAGAAACCATTGAGCATATACCACCCCCATCTAATAGCAGACAATTCAGAGAGTTTCTTGGGACTGCTGGCTTTTGCAGGTTATGGATACGCGGGTTTGCGTCCTTAGCTGCTCCTTTATACCCGCTGTTAAAAGGAGATGCCCAATTCTAATGGACCCCTGAGCACCAGCAAGCTTTTGACAACATCTAATGACACTGAAACTGAAATCCTCAACTTCACTGAGCCCAGCCTGCATTTTCAGAAAGCCCTATGGTACGTTAAAAATGTACATCAACTCACTCACATTGGTTCAAAGAAACTTCAGGCATTCCTGAAGAATAAAGAACAGAGTTTTCCACTAACCAACTCAGAGCGAAAGGAAATAACTGAACATGTAACAAAAGCCTGTCAGGCCTGTCAATTGGTTAATGCTTACCCTTCCAAGTTTCTTGCAGTTAACCACCTACAAAGATCCAGACCAGGACAATTCTTGGAAGTGGACTTTACTGAAATTAAGCCAGCATGGTATGGACTTAAATATCTCCAAGTTTTTGTAGGTACATTTTCAGGATGGATTGAAGCCTTCCCACAAAAAAAAAAGGCACAAATTGTGGTCAAGAAGATCCTGAAAGATAATTTTCCAAGATACGGACTGCCTAAGGTAATAGGGTCTGAAAATGGATTGGCGTTCATGGCCTTGTAAGTCAGGGGTTAGCCAGGACCCTGGGGATTAATTGGAAGTTACAATGTGCTTATAGACCCCAGAGCTCAGGACAGGTAAAATAAATAAATAGAAGCATTAAAGAGACCTTAACAAAATTAAGCTTAGATATCAGCATAAAAACTTGGACTATGCTCCTGCCTTATGCACTGTTTCATGCAAGAAATACTCATACTCCCTCTGTTTCTTTGTGTAATCTCACGCACTATGAAATTCTCTATGGTCCCTCCTCCAGTAAGGGACATAACACCAACTCTAAGACCTAATGATCCCTTCCGCACCTCCTGAGTTGACAGAGTTAAAGTTCTTGAAAGAAGACAGTGATATGTGTGGAAACAGCTAGCCACTACCTACCATCCTGGGGACGAGGGGACTCCATATCAATATCAAGTAAGAGACTTCATATACATAAGACGACATCAGGTGTCATCCCTGGAACCCCGCTGGAAAGGACCATACGAGGTGCTACTTATAGCACCTACAGTGGTAAAGGTAGAGGGAATCACTTCCGGGATCCATGCCTCTCATCTCAAGCCTGCGCCCTGTCCAGACTCTGGCTGGAAAATAGAAATGACTGGTAATCCTTTCAAATTGTGTATTCGCCATGTGCATAAGGCTATAGACTCTCCCCTTGGCCAATAGTAGCCCTAAACCTCATCAGCCTGTTCAGCAGCGATGGCTGATCACAAATCATACTGTTCTAGAAGTATGCTCTATCTTGCATACAGCCCCCTTAGGGACCTGGTGGCCATCTCTCTACCCAGACATTTGTCAGCTGGCTATAGGTCTTTCCTATTGGGATATCCCTGATGAAGGGGATCCCACTAAAATCCCATTAAATCTTTTCCGTGCCATACGTAATGGAAACAAACATTATGGATGTAGGGACACGTGAGCCAGATACAGGTTGGCTAGCCCAGATTACTATGTTTGCTCAGCGGACTATCAAACCCACTAACAGCCAGGGCTGTGTGGGGGAAAAGCCGACTTCTTCTGTAAGTCATGGGATGTAAGCATACAGGGGCTGCCTGGTGCAACCCAAACTCCTCATCAAATTCAGTACTCAGCATTGGGCATATTACCAATTAGACAACCAAAACCGATGGCCCCCAGAGGGGTCTCTAGATGCTCAAATTCTGCATGACCTTTTTGACTTCGGCAAGTGCTCAAATGGTGGAAGGAAATTCCCCTATGTGGAGGCCTTTTCCCTCCTTCACTCACATCCTGAACTATGCTTCTCTAATAGATCCTCACCCTCTGCTTTCTGCTCCAGACTCTCTGCTGTCACTCCCACATAAGCAACCTGATTTCTCCCCTCCAATTACTAGATCAAAAACCGAAGCCTCTGCCGGCTCTTAGACCATTGCCCCCTTGCTGAGGTAACAAGTACTAAGGTACCCATCCACCCACTCACTCCTCTCTTCTCCTGTCAGTGCCCTCACCAGGTCCCACCAAGTCCTCTTACCAACTAAACCAAAGCTCAAAAAGCTAAGGAGAGCCCTCAGCACCCTATCCAAGATGTAATGAAAATGGCCTTTAAAGTTTTTTTTTGTCATCAGTGAAAACAGGTTACTAAAAATTTAACATCGCTCACAGGCTTTTTGGGATACTCACTCCTGTCTTCTCCTCTGCTCTACGTGTTCTACTGCTCAACATTTTGTTGCCTGGAAAATCCCAAACCCCTTTCCCATTATTCTTTTAAATCTCTCCTTTCTCATTCTCAGATCATTCTCTTAAACCTCTCTCTCTGAATTTGTTTTACAGAACAGGCGAGGGTTGGACCTCCTCTTCATGAGAGAAGAGGGCCTTTGTGCTGCATTGAGGGAAGAATGTTGTTTTTATGCCGACCATACTGGAGTTGTAAAAAAATTTATGAGTAAGTTAAAAAGATGCCTTGAAGAGCATCAACAAAGGAGAGGGGCACATAAAGGTTGATTTGTGTCTTTGTTCACATAGTCCCCCTGGTTACCTACGCTTTTATCAACCCTGGCCAGTCCATTAACAATCCTCATATTAATGCTAATTGTAGGAACCTGTTTGCTCAACCGTGTAGTTTCTTTTCTACAAGCTCAAATTGGATAAGTTAAACTTATGGTAATCAGACAACAATATACCTCACTAGGAGACATAAAATCAGAGACCCCCCAATGATCACTTTTATGATTAAAAGTAACCAGAATGAGAAGTGGGGAATGAAAGGTTAATAAAATAGGTACTTGTAATACCTGTTTTTCTGTATGCTTAACAAAACACTGTTGAAATCTTGAGAACTGTTTGCTAATCTTGTTCCCAGAATGTGCTGTCCCCAACTGCCAAACTGCAGAATGTACTCCCTCTCCCATTGGCACGCAAACCACTCACTCGACCTGACCAATCAATAAATTTCCCTCCCTGCCCTCACCAAGTAAAGTACATAAGCTCTGCTTAAGATGTTCTCAGGGCTCTCTTCTCTATTCAAGTGAGCTCTGAGCCCCAGCATGCTGGACCCCCAAAAAGCCCTTTGCTGTTTCATGAGACAGTCTCTTCCTGGTTTCTTCCTCCAATGCTCGGCCGACCTTTACATTGGTACAATCATAAGTGTGAACTTTCCTTTGTGTGTCCAGAATATTACTGTAATAAAATGTATATGTAGATCAGGTGACAGGAGTATTTCTTCCACCATTTCTGGGAGCAATATAATGAAGATGTATGAATTAGTATTGGGGATAGAAATAGGTGAACCATGTGTCTATGAATATAGAGATAATGCATGAATAGACAATACTGTGAATAAATAATATAACTGGTTCCAACTTTAAATAATGGATTGAATTGATATCTGAAAATATACAGAAACTCTTATATTGATATAATACATTTAATCCTACCCATTATATATCTAATTGTAATATTAGGGTTATGGATTCTCATGAAGAGTGTGTGAGTATTGCTTCAAAATTGATTATGGAAATTGAAAATAATGTGTTTGGAAAGAAGTCTCATGAAAAGACCAGTCAAGAAACCCGGAAGTGTACATGTGTTCTGAAGCAGGAAGTGATTGAAAGTGAAACAAATGCCTAAATATTTGCTAACTTGTAGATAAAATATATATCCTATGATGTGCATTAATTGAAGAAATAGTAATGTACCAGTGTTGACAAAAATTAACGTTAAATACACATCATGTCCCATAGGAATCTACTTGAATTGATGTTAAACTGGGTCAGTTACTGTAGAAATATTAGGATTTGTATGCACCATTCACTCAAGTTAGTTTTCAGTACTAGGAAAGAAATATGTATTTCAGGTGGATGAATATCTCTGAGAATAATCTTGTGAAAAGTTGATTATAAATCCACATATATGAATATTAATTAATTTAGGGAGTGTATAATAAGACTCATACATTTCATATTTTGAAAAATCTGGAGTGTGTGTGTGTATACACACACACACACACACACACACACACACACACACACACACTGAGACATTAAAAATAGCAATATATATATATATATATCAATCGAAATTCACCATGAAATATATATCATCCACAGATCCAAAAATATTCATTTTATTGAAGATAGATTTATGCATAATGTTGTTGAACTAGCAAGTTTACCCATACATTGAATTTTCAGTTCGAACAGCATTTAGGAGGAGTGATCTCTTCTCACAATTTGTATCTGCCACGTCAGCCACCTCACAAAAATGTACGTGTGATACCAGGTAGTATTCTATATGTGTATATAAAAATGCATGTGCTGAATAGGCTACAGAGAGAGGGAGACAGGAATTCACATATTTGTTAACATTAAAAACACATGGAGAACTATTTCAACAGAAAATTGACTATATTTATAACACCTACCCTTTTTTATGCAAAAGGCAAGTCCAACTCTACACCATGCCTCCACTGAACTGCTTGCATTTCTATTCTGTTTGGGTTATTTTACTGCATCATATTAGGATTAGTAGTCAGAGTCTAGTTTGTTATGGGTTACTGTCTGGGATTCAATATTTCAAATGGAAAATAGGATAATGAATCCAATGTGTATGCAAATATGTGCTACACAAAAATCATCCCACTCTCATCCAGAACAAAGCTTTGACATTCCCTTCGTCTAAAGTAAGTCACAGTTAGAACAGTGGTGTTAGAAAATCTGTGAATACATATCTGGAATGGAAAATTCTCGGGAGTTCACAACCTTGGAGGTGGTAGAGGAGTTTCCAAAAGTAACGGACATGGTAAACACTCCTCAAACATGGAGGTCTGCTAGCCTAAAGACATCTTGAGAAACTTCCTCTGAGGTTGGGCACTTGAAATATATGTTATTTTCAGGAGCTTTAGCTTTCTTTGTAGTGGGACCATCAAAGCTGGGTCTACATCTATGTGACCTGAAGGATATGGTTTCTTATTTTCCAGTAAACTTGAGGCAGCAGTTCTGAATTCACTCTTTGTAGGTAAACAGTGGCCACATGGGTCTAAGTGTCTCTCCGTGGGGACTGTGGAACCATTTGGTCATCCTCCACTTTTCGTGGTGTTTTTTGCTGCTGCACTGGGAGTTTGGTATTTCCTTCACAAAATACAAGAAGTTCAACAGGGACACAGTGCTAGACGGAGTTCTGTCACTTGCGGTGGGTCAGGGTCTGCAGGAGAATGCACCAACCAGGCTTCTTTCCCACATAGCTTGCCAACTTGTGCATAGAAACTTGATTCTTAACATTGCCCTGAAACCTCTCCATATAAAAACATGCTTTTACATATACGTGTCTCCTGCCTGCACCATGTCAGTCACAAGCAATTTGGAAGCCAATGGCAGATCTACATGGCCACAACACAAATGTATTATCACACAACTGCACACCACTTTCTAGGCCCACTACTCTGCAGGCTCTAACTTAATGGCATCTCTGTTCTACACCATTTTCATGAAACCCAGTCAATCAAGGAACTGTCTGGTACACTCTTGATCAGCAACAGGACATCCAAAGGTTCTCCAGTGCCACCTGGTCATGGGAATTTCAAAAATTTCATTTTATTTATCTAGCCATTTTTCAAGGATGAAGTTGGAGGCACTGTGGGTTTTAATTCATTCAGGAACCATTAAATGGTGAGGAAGCTCATTTCAATGAAAGCTCTGGAGAATGATAACAGGCAAGGTTTCCCAAAGAGTGTCCAAAAGGTCACATGAAGCCAGCGCTGTTGAGGTCTACAATGTGAGGTCCATGTGTGTTTTGACTCTCAACTATGGCTGCCAAGTTTTTCAGAATAAAATCATGTGATATTCTGGCTGAGATTTCCAGTGCTCTCTGGAAAGCCACCTGGGCCTAGATCTCAGGTTCCAAGGGTGACTCTCATGCATGGCCTCCTTAAATGCCAACACAATTCATGGCAATACTTCTCTGAGGTTAGTTCCAGAACTCAGTCTCTAAGGAAAATCACACCAGAGTTCAAGAGCAGGTGGACCCAGTCATCTCTTCCAACTGCCACACAAATGACCACAATTTAAACCAAAACACTCCCACATGACCCTCATCTTTATCCATATAGACATTCATCATAACCTCTGGCTGTATGTTT